>NC_064808.1:44802819-45010924 GCF_023721935.1 Panthera uncia | reverse complement strand
GTGGTTGGTCTTTTTTCTTTTTTTTTTTTTGTGTGGGTGTTTGGGTGTGTGGGGGTGTTTGGTTTTTCCCCCCCCCCCCCCCCCCCCCCCGGCCTGGCCTTGTTTTCTTTTAGATGATGGATTTAGAAGAGGTCATACCCATGGATTGCTGTCGCCTTGTTAAATATGATGAGTTTCATGATTACCTTGAACGATCGTATGAAGGAGAGGAAGATACCCCAATGGGACTTCTACTAGGAGGAGTAAAGTCAACATACATGTTTGATCTACTGTTGGAGACGAGAAAACCTGACCAAGTTTTCCAGTCTTACAAACCTGGAGGTAAAGAATTTTACGGTTGTACTGGACTTAAAATTTTCATGAGAAGGTTTTTTAATAGAAATGAGTTTAATTTTAAATTTTTTTATGTTCTTAAAATGCAGAATAATTTTGATAGGTTAGGAAGTAGCAACAAGCTTAGAATTAACTTCTAGATTACTTTCAAAGAGCTATATACAAAATTTTAAAAAATTAGCTTGCAGCCTTCAGTGGGATTTTTCTTTTTCAGTGCTGAAAACACTTCTCTTCCCCCCTTCTTTCTATTTATACAGAAAAAAAAGTCCAAAAACAGTATAGTCTCATCAACTCTCAGAAGTAGAATCTTATTTTTCAGGGTTTCCTTGATGAAGTGATTTCATAACCCATTGCTGCCAACACTTTTTATTTTTCTCCATCTTCTCCATTTTTGCAGGTCCCAGGAACTTCATTCTTTTTTTTTTGTCTTCATTAAATCTGTCACAGTCCTCAATATCTTGAGGGTTTTTTTGTTTGTTTGAGACTGATGTGGAAAGCAAAATACCACACTCCTAGCTTTACCCAGAGTAGTCCCTAAAGACAGTTACATGACCAAAGTTTTCTAGTAATCACTATGTAAACTGTAACAAATAGGGGAAAATAAAAATGTTTAAGTAACTTTAGAGAATTCTCACTATTATTGCATAACCCTGAATCCCTTCTATTGGTTGTTACAATTCAGACTTATGTTCTCTACTTTTATTCCTAAAAATTGAACTCACAAAAACCTTCTTCTGGGGGCGCCTGCCTAGGTGGCTCAGTCAGGTAAGCGTCCTACTCTTAATTTCAGCTCAGGCCATAATCTCATGGTTCATGAGTTTGAGCCCCTCATCAGGCTCCACACTGATAGTAAAGCCTGCTTGGGATTCTCTTTCCCTCTCTCTGCCCCTCCCCCACTTGTGCATGTGCTTCCATGCTCTCTTTGGCTCTCTCAAAAAAGCAAAAGTAAAAAGCCTTCTACTCTCAAATTCTATTTCTTTGCAGATGCTATAAACCTCTCTTTGTTTTTTGTTTTTTTTTTAATTAAGGCTCCTCTTTTCAAAGTAGATTAAGTATGATACTCTTAAGGGCTCCATCAGTCAGACTCTGTTCTGTTTGTAGAGAGTTCCTTTGGAGCATTTCCTTGCAGATTATTTTTGGTCTAGATAGCAAAATGATGATTAAAGTATAACATGAGTCAGCACTAAAACCACTTTTTAAAAAGAGAACTTTAGGGACATCTGGGTGGCTCAGCGTCTGACTTCAGCTCAGGTCATGATCTTGCGGTTCATGGGTTCAAGCCCACATTGGGCCCTGTGCTGACAGCTCAGAGCCTGGACCCTGCTTCTGATTCTGTGTTTCCCTCTCTCTCTGCCCCTTCTCTGCTCACGCTCTCTCTCAAAAATAAACAAACTTAAAAAAAAAAAGAAGAGAACTATACGTGTGAGTATGGATTGTAAAACTTGCAGATAGCGTTTTATTTATTCATTAATAATGACTTTAGCAGAATATTTTATCAGATTTAGATTAGAAATCTAGGGAAAAACCTGACCATTTATATACACTTCATAAAGGAAATTAAAACATTTAAGCCAGAGAATAACTAAGTGTTTGAAGATGATTTGCTTTTCTAGTAACTAAAAGTTTAGTTATATATAATCTGAAAACAGAAGAGAAGATAGGATTAAGTTGTAATATGAAAAATTTAAGTGAAAAAAACAAACCATGTAAACCAAAGCAATTTTCTGTAGACTCTTCTGTAGAATGTAGGGAATATTATTTGGAGGAGGAGAAGTCTTTGATTATGAACGAGGTCTTGAGTGGTATAATGAAGGTTGATCAAAAGCAAATAGGGTTGCTGGGTCCCCTTTAGAATTTGTTCTGCATTCTCTAGTAATTTAATGTTGTGGTTTAGGTCTGTATTTTGCAACTTTGGATATGTATTTTATTTTAAGTTTATTTATTTATTCTGAGAGAGAGAGAGCATGAGTGCACAAGTTGGGGAGGGGCAGAGAGAAGGAGAGACAGAATCCCCGCACCATTAGCACAGAACCCAATGCAGGGTTTGAACTCATTAACTGTGAGATCATGACCTGAGCTGAGATCAAGAGTCAGTGCTTTAACTGACTGAGCCACCCAGGAGTACCTGGATATGCATTTTTAATGTGGTTGATAAATTTGTATTATGTTTTACAAGGAAACAAACCATGAATTTTTCAAAAATCATATTTTGACTGTTGTCATTGTTTTTTGTTTTGTTTTGTTTTTTTTAATTTACATCCAAATTAGTTAATCCATATAGTGCAACAATGATTTCAGGAGTAGATTCCTTAATGCCCCTTTCCCATTTAGCCCATCCCCCTCCCACAACCCCTCCAGTAGCCCTCTGTTTGTTCTCCATATTTGAGAGTCTTTTATGTTTTGTTCCCCTCCCTGTGACTGTTTCATTGTTTTAAAGAGATCTAGGAGAACTTTTTTATTAGCCTCATTTCCATTTCTTTGTAGATGTTTGTAATGTAATACATTGCAAGGAGAAGTTTATTATGTATTATATACATGTGTAACATTGTTATGTCTACTATCTTAATAGTTAGGAAAATATTACCTTGCCATCTATTGGAAATATATTAGGAATGCAGTGCTGATGTGAAATAGACTTTTAAAAATAACATCCATTTATGTTTTTGTATTTTTCAAATGTTTTGTGTTTTTCAGAAGTGATGGTGAAAGTTCATGTTGTTGATCTTAAGGCAGAATCTGTAGCTGCTCCTGTCACTGTTCGTGCTTACTTAAATCAAACGGTCACAGAGTTCAAACAGCTTATTTCAAAGGTAAGGTTTAAAATTGGTCAGTGAATATTTTTGAGTGCTTGTTCTGTACAAAGCATTGTGTGATAGTTATGAGTGTGGGAACTAGTACTTACTGGCAGGAGGCAAGTACAGTTAGAAGAGAAACACACTTCAAGTGGAAGACACCAAGTGACCAAAGTATGGAGGTCAGGAAGTGTGAGGCAAGCGCACACAGTGATGGCATATGTGTTTGGCTCAACCTCTGTATAGTACAGGCCTAGAAATAGAAGTTAGTTTATTTCATGGAGAGTTTTTAAATAGTAAACACAAAAGCATGGGCTCTATTTGATGTGGGCAATGGGAAGTATGTTATTTGTTTTCCTAAGTTCAGCAGTGGTATGATGAGAGTTCTGCTGTAGAATGGTAAGTTCCTGGATAGAGGGGGAGTCCGTAAAGTAGATGAGGAGGCTGTGGAAATAGTGCAAGTGAAGGCATTGGACCAGAAAGGAGAGAAGGGGTAGATTGTAAGAATGATTATATGCGTAGAATCTGCAGGACTTGGGATTGGTTGGAGTAAGGCAAGAAGGAGCACAGATGCTTTGAGGAGTTTTGAACTTGGGTAGCCACAAAGTAGTGATCTAGTAATCAAAATGGAAGAGTAGGGTAGGGGAGCAGATTTGACAGGGAAGGTGGTGAATTAAATGCTGGCCATATTCGGTGAGTTAGTGATAAAGAACATAGACTCATTCAGAATTTGTGAGCTGGAAAAATATGATGAAAACATTCAAATTTCCTTGGGCCAAGCTAGTCCACTCTAGAGAAATGATTATACTGTACTCTGTAGAACACTGAGCACACAAACACAGGTGAAATTTTTCAGGATTCTTAAGCCCCAGGCTTAGATGACTTGCTGTAGTGGAAATTGTTCAGTAATAGCAAGCAAGAAGTTGATCCACTTTCTAGTCATTCCTCTATGGCAGTATTATCTTTGATCTCATCTAGGTTTTTTTTTTTAATGCCTATTTTAACAGGGTTGTTGTGAATGTTAATGGAACAAATAAATGCTCTGTTTGTGGAGAAAAATTGTTAAGTTATTATATAAAAGTTGGGTTTTAATTATTATTGTGTTGAAAAAACAGCAATGACCTCTGATTCTTCTGCCAAAGTAATAGATAATTTGAGGAGATAAATCATGTTTTGGAGATAGATTTTACAATTAAATTGCTCTTAGAAAGCCTATATAAGTGTACTTGCTCCTTATTACAGTTTAATCTAGAGTATGAGCATTGAGGTAGAATACAAAAGAAACATATGGCATTGCCTTCCTGAAGAAGTTAATAACTTTATTGGGGGAGAATATATCTGTAGAGAATAAAGGCAGTCAGAAAGTATTTTGCCAAGAAAGGTAGCAGATAAAGTCTAACTAGACCGCCAAAGAATTAGTTATCATTAGTTGTATTGAAAACACATCATGTTTTTTTAAATGTAAATTTTTTTGTCTGCTCATTTCTTGTGAAATTCCCAAAATGATACCTCAGATTAAGGACATGTACTTTTAGAGTAACTTGAAACTTTACCTATTAATTTAATCTCATTTTACACAGAAGAAAAATGATTTAGTAAAAGTATTAACTATTCGCAGAATACAAAAGAACTCATCAAAAGTTCAGGAGTTAAACAGTTACTGGTTTGACATCTGTTCTCAAAGTGTCAGTTATTCAGTTTCTTTGGAACCACATCCCCTCATTTACTTTGCAAGTGCGAGAGGAATAGAATTTTTAGTGAAAAATCATACCTTTAAAATAGTTTCAGAGCATCCATTCATAAGTGATACTTTGTTCACCTAATTTACAGCATAATTAATGGATAGGACTAAAATTTTTCCCATAGATTCTTTAAAAATTTATAAACCTCCACTAAGATTATTTTCTTTTAATTTTCTTTCTGTTTCTAAGAACTCAGCAGTGTGTCTTCATCCACATTTCCAAGTCCAGCAGAATTATCCTTGCGAGTCCTTTTTACTGACTTGCTTCCATTGCAGGCCATCCATTTACCTGCTGAAACCATGCGGATAGTGCTAGAGCGCTGCCACAATGATCTGCGCCTCCTCACTGTGCCCAGTAAGACCCTGAAAGCTGAAGGGTTTTTTAGAAGTAACAAGGTATGTCTTTTATTTCTTCATTACTATTGTCTATGCTGGTAATAGTAAATTAAGTTTCATATTATAAGGCTGGCCTCTAGAGCCATCCACTATGTGTTTGTAATTTACCTCGTAAGTTCTCCCAGCGTCTCGGCAATTACCTTCCTTTGTAATCAGGTCAGATCAGGCTTCTTTCTGTCCTACTCCATCCATCTGCCGGTTCTCCTCTAGGTCTTGTTCATGAGCTACCTCTGCCTGCCTGCAGTATTCTTCCCCCTCTCCCTACATTTTTTTTCAAGGCGCAGATTAGTCCTGCCTCTTTGGTGAAGCCTTACTGACCATTTCTGTCCACAACAATCTTGTCCTCTGAATTCTGTAAATTATGTTACACTCGTTCTTGAGCTTCTCCCATAAAGCACTACTTGATGGGGAAAGTCAAAGACATGCCTACTCTAGAGAAGATTGTCATTTGGGTTCACCCAAAGGGGTTCACCCTTTGCCTACTTATTTATCTCAGATAGAAAAGAGAAAGTTCACATTGATCTGTTTGTTTCATCTCTTGACGTGTTCTATCATTGATAAATGATTTTTCCTCTGTGTTTATTCATAACACCATCAGTTTACTCTGGATCAATTGAATCCAAAATTTTCCCTGTTTGCCATGTTTTATTTATTGCCTTTTCCGTTCTCATTCATCTTAGTGCAGTCTAGTCTTTTATCTCATTTAACCTTTTTTAGTGTTGTCTTATTATTCCTAAGGTGTAATTTTTATTCACCTCTGTTTTCTTTGGATACTTTTGTGTGGTGCTTATGTGTGTATCATTAAAATCCGCCCTAATACCATTTTAGGGTGAAAAGTAGGAGGGATCTCACTTTATTTTTTTCTTTAAATGGTTAGCTAATGATCCTAATCTGTAACATTGATTGGACACTGGTTATCAGTATTTAACCAGTACTTCCCCCAGATTATTTGAAAAACATCCCCAGATGAAATACCATTTCATCTGTAAATAATCTGAATGTCTATCTCTAAAAGGTGAGAACTCTTTAAAAACATAACTATAATTATATTATTACATCTAGAAAATTAACAGAATTAATATCAACAAATGTCTAGTCAAGCTTCCCTTATTATCTTGTAAAATTTTTTTCTGACAGGATTTATTTGTTCAGGTAGGATCCAAATAAAGTCCATGATATACCTCTCAAGTCTATTTTAACCTACAGATCCCCCTATGTGTATTTATTTCCTTGTCATTTATTTGCTCTAGAATCAAGTCATTTGTCCATTAGATTTTTTTTCTATAATCTGGATTTTGGTATTACATTCCCAAAATGCCTTTATACATGTTCCTCTATCCATGTTCATGCTATGCTTGTTTTTCTAATGAGCAAGATGTGGAATACAAAAACTTTCTGAAAATAGAAAACCCAGTAAACAAGGTATCAGTGTGTGCATGTGCGCATGTGTGTGTGTCATTTATCTTAGCACAGTTTTATGGCTAATTACAAAGACATATGAACATAATATTTATTGTATTTAGTCTCCAAAAACCGTACACATTTCCTTTAGAAATGTCATCATCCCAAATTTTACAACATTTTGTCTTGTGTTGAGGTGATATGAGTGAGAATGAATGTCACTAAAATTAATGATGTAATAACTCTCTTACTTACTATTTAGGTATTTGTTGAAAGTTCTGAGACTTTGGATTACCAGATGGCCTTTACAGACTCTCATTTGTGGAAACTCCTGGATCGTCATGCAAATACGATCAGATTATTTGTTTTGTTACCTGAACAGTCCCCAGGCTCTTATTCCAAAAGGACAGCGTGCCAGAAAGCTGGGGGTGATTCTGGTGGTAACGTGGATGATGACTGTGATAGAGTCAAAGGACCTGTGGGGAGCCTCAAGTCTGTGGAAGCTATTCTCGAAGAAAGCACTGAAAAACTCAAAAGCTTGTCACTACAACAGCAGCAAGATGGAGATAATGGAGACAGCAGCAAAAGTACTGAGACAAGTGACTTTGAAAACATAGAATCACCTCTCAATGAGAGGGACTCTTCAGCGTCAGTGGACAATAGAGAACTTGAACAGCACATTCAGACTTCTGATCCCGAAAATTTTCAATCTGAAGAACGATCAGACTCAGATGTGAATAATGACAGGAGTACAAGTTCAGTGGACAGTGACATTCTTAGCTCCAGTCACAGCAGTGACACTTTGTGCAATGCTGATAATGCTCAGATTCCTTTGGCTAATGGACTTGACTCTCATAGCATCACGAGTAGTAGAAGAACTAAAGCAAATGAAGGGAAAAAAGAGACATGGGACACAGCAGAAGAAGACTCTGGAACGGATAGTGAATACGATGAGAGTGGCAAGAGCAGGGGAGAAATACAGTACATGTATTTCAAAGCAGAACCCTATGCTGCAGACGAAGGTTCTGGGGAAGGACATAAATGTATGTACTTAGAAAGAAAACTCCTTGAAACAGCACCAATTGGTTTCTCAGTTTATTTAAATTTTTAGTTAAGAAAGGAACCAGCTAAGAGTTCAGTACTTTGTTCTAGGATCACCCGTAACTTCCTGGATTATAAGAGTGTTCTCTGTTGCCTTTGCTTTCATTTTCGGGGCAGTTGTAGTAACAACTGTCTTTGGACCTCCGCAGCACATCAGACCTGTGACAGCAGTGATGTCACAGCTCTGGGGAAGATAAGTGAAAAAGAAAAGGAAAAGAATTAAGAATTGTTTTAAAGGAAAGAATGAAGAATTGTTTTAAAGGAAAGAATTATGATAAAAGCCCTAAGTTAAAAACCAAGAAATAGTTTAAAAAGTAAATAATATACCAAAAAGATAAAATTTGGTATTCATTGCTGAGGAAAAGTTTTTATTTGTGCATCCCCTCTCTTCTCTTTATCCCTCAATGCAAATAACCCCCTCCCCACCCCCTAAATAGTCCATGGTTAACTGGGAAAGTCAGAAAAAGGAAAGGGGCTTTTTTAAAGTTGATACTTTGAAGTAAGCTCCAAGCAGAGTATAAACTAGAAATCCTCAAGTGTATAATCACAAAAACATTGAAGAGATCTGTCAGTTCAGGTATTTGGGATAAGCAGCAACAGCAAAAACACACCTACATGAAAACAATAAAATGACTTATAAAACATCAGATGAAAACAGCCAAAGAATGTACAAAAGTTTTCTTCAAGTATAAAAGAGAAATAGCTCAAAAAAACAAATACTTTGCATTATATTACCCCTTATATTCTTAATTTTAGTTTTCAAAACACTTGTTCTCACTTGAAGCTTCTCTGAAATTAGTAAAGCAAATATTGATATCCTCGTTTGACTGATAAGAAAACTGAAGCTCATAGTGGATGGATGACTTGCCCAAAAGTACATGTGTAGCTAGTAAGGAGTGGAACCACTACTAGAATATAAGTCTTTGAATTGAATGCATTTGCTGTTACCTTTCTGACAGTGGAAAGGGAGTCCCACTCTATCCATCTGTTCATCCACCCCCCCCCCAATTAATATTTCCTGAATCCATTCAAGATGCCAGGCCCTACGTAGATGTTAGAAGTGGAGATGACAAAGACGCAGCCTCATGTTTCATCTGGTGGGAGAAGGCCCACAACCAGCATGAAAGTTAATTGCTGCGATGCTTATAGTCTCAAAATTTAGTCTCTTAAAAGGAAGTGGTAGAAATTATGAAATCAGTAATAAAAATGCATAAATTTGTCTTTTTAACTAATTAGTTCCCAGTAACACTGGAACCATGTGACATCCATATAGATACCTTGCAGAAACTCAAGTGGGAAAATGTGGGTTAGTGAGCCACAACGGAGACAGAGACTCTATAATAATGCTTTGACTCCCTGTGGCACTTTTACTTCATAGGGCTCATTAATTCACATCATCTCACTTATTTCTCAACAGCTGTGTGAAATTGATGCCGTTAGACACTTTTTGCTGATGAAGAAACTGGCCCAAACTGACTTAAATAATTTGCCGGGGGTCACACAGCCAGTAGGTTACACTGCTGGTCAGTCCAGCTCCTGTGATCTGATTGTAAGCCTGGCCCACATTTCTCTGCCTCATAACTGCTACCCACTGTCCCTTACTTTCCTCACGTCAGAGTAAAGGAAAAATAGCCAGTAGCTACCCTTTATTACCATCCTCAACCCTTCAAGAGCATTAGAAAATTAAAAACAGCTCCTCTTTACAAAGAGGTTAGAAATTTCTCTTAAGTGGTTTGTTTTATAATGATGTGCTGGAGAGTTGACTGCATGAGAGTCTAAACGTTAAGAATTTAATAGGAATACTTAGAATTGTAGACTGAGGAGTCTCCTTCCACCTTTTTGGAAATTCATAGTGGACTAGTTTACTAGCATTCGTTGAAATAGTAAACATGATGATCAAGAGAACCCGTTTACTACAATTTATTTTGGTTTTCAGAAGCTGTGCAGAAGGCTTGTTTGAACAGAAAAAGTGGAAACGGGCTTAGAGGTAGATGAGTAGGGTTGAGAGCCAGCAGCCACGTGCTTCAGGAGTCTGTACTAAGACTGTTTCATCACAGCTCCTCAGAGACCTGAAAGTTGGTACCTGGGTAACATGGATGATGAATAATAATACGGTTCTTCAGAGTGATGAAATGCCAGGGTGTAACACATAAACAAAGAATTTGATATCTGAAGAGTGACATTTTATGTACAGTATAGACAATATGGGTAAGAACTGAAATACACTTAAAGTGATGGTCTTTAAGCTATCTGTTATAATCCAGGAATTGTTTCGGGGAGTATGGACCTTTCTCTGAAAATACTGTTCCACTGTGACCTATTGTAGGCTGCAGGCACTCAGGGATAAATAGGGAGATCAAGGTAATAAAAATGAGAGTGCATTTGCACTGATAATTTCTTTGTACAATTTTGGTTATCACTTCATTTAAGAAATACATAAAAGAAAGAAACCCTAAAGATATTTTGAGGTTGCTCTGTGAAGAGACCAAACTCTTCAGTTTGAAGAGGTGAAAAGGGAAAACGGTATGATGGTAATCTCTAAAATTATAATTACAGCCAGTCAATTAAGCCAACAATTTTTGCCAGGGCTGTAGTACACATTTGACATATACTGACCCCAAGGTATAAGCACAACTGTCTGCATTTTATAATAGAGGTAATTGAGGTACAGAGAAGTCAAGCCACAGTCACAAATGTAAGGTACAAGGAGGAGCCAAGAATTCATTCAGGCCAGCCCATTTCACTACAGAACCACTTGGTCCTAATCACCATATTGGACTGTATCAATAACAACAAACATTTGTATCTTCCTGTGATTCATTACTGTGAGTTAGAAACCAAAATTGTGGTAATAGCTTATTGTTTGAGTAATGACTTAGAATTTACTACATTTGTCATAACAGCAATCAGTGAGACTGGTGTAATGATCCTGTGAGAAAACCGAGGCCCAGAGACATTGGATGACTTACCAATAGCCATTTATTAGGCAACAACTGAAATCTAGTCATTGGCTTCTGATTTCTAATCAAGTAATTTTTTCATTATACCCTTCTCTCAAGAAATGTTGTACCTGCTGGATAGTATAAATAGAGGCTTATTTGCCAAAAGCTGGGTTACTTAGGAGTATTCCTTAAATTTTAGAAATGGACATTTTAAAGGAATTAAATGCTGCCTGAAAAGTTATATATAACAAAAAAGTTCATCACCGTGTTTATATTCTATCTCATACTTTATGGTCACATTTTCTGTAGTGAATCTGAATCTTATAACCGGAAAAACAGTAAATGGACATTAATTTATTTGAAAAAGTCCACTCAAAAATTCATCAACCCAAAAGTAGGGTCAACCTGGGAACATAAACCAGTCATGTTTGAGGGTCTCATCCTTGACTTTTTTTTTTTTCTTTTTTTTTGAGAGAGAGCATACACTTGGGGGAGGGGCCGAGAGGGAGGGAGGGAGGGAGAGAGAGAGAGAGAGAGAGAGAGAGAGAGAGAGAATGAATCCCAAGCAGGCTCTGCATCGCTGGCCCAGAGGCTGACACGGGGCTCCAATCCATGAACCATGAGATTGTGTGACCGGAGCTGGAGTCAAGAGCGGGACACTTAACCGACTGAGCCAGACAGGGTGCCCCTCACCCTTGACTTTTGATGTAAATTTTACAGAAAACCAGAGCCTACCCTAGAGAGAGCCTTATGGCTCTAGAGGAACCACGGGCCTAAGGTGGGATGGCAGCTCTTGTTATACTGCACTGTCTATATTGTAAGAGAGAGAGGAACTTGAGTGAAGTTGTTGCTCTTTACTAGGATATGAAGACTGGAGTCTTAGAAATATTTCAGAAGTATGTTCATGAGTAACTTGTAAAGGACAAAAGATTAATAAGTATTAGAAGAAATGAAGCTCACCAAAAACAATCCTATTGCTTTGCCATGAGAGTTTATATCGAAGCTTGCGGGGGGTGGTGGGAGTTTCTGATCCATTTAGATGCTCTTCCTGTTACGGTCCAACCACATGATAAAACAGATATCATCATATGCTCGTCTTGACAGTTTTTTCTAGTAGAAATCCCAGAACCAAATTTACTAACAATTTTTGAGGCAATTACTAGATATCTACACTGTGCCAAAAGCATGATAAACATATTAACCTCACTGAATTCACACTGCAGTACTAGGAGGTAGGTACTACTCCATTTTTTAAATGAGGAAGTGGCTACAAGGAGGCCAGTGGCTTGCCCCAGGTCACATAGCTGGCCGGGAAGCAGAAGAGGCACGGTTGGAACCCAGCCAGAGCCTACATTATTACTGTGAAGAACTAGCAATGTATGTAATTGAAAAGACTTTCCTGAAGTTTGGTTTGGGACTCAGCAGCATATATAAATAAATAGATTAGCACTTCAATCTCTCAGAATGTTGGAAGTTGTTGAAGCTGTTGGATTTTATCGTATGCTCCGTGTCCGTGTTTTTTTGTCCATGCAATGTTGTGTATTAGCTTAAAGTCAAATAACTGAAGGGGGTACTTTTTCCCTGCTTACAGTATAATAAAGTGCATATGATCTGTTTTATTTATATTCTAAGAGGTTTCTTTTTTTGTTTCGCTTTTGTTTTTTTTTGTACTTAGGGCTGATGGTGCATGTTGATAAAAGAATTACACTGGCTGCTTTCAAACAACACTTAGAGCCCTTTGTTGGAGCTTTGTCCTCTCACTTCAAGGTCTTCCGGGTGTATGCCAGCAACCAGGAGTTTGAGAGCGTCCGGCTGAATGAGACACTTTCATCCTTTTCAGACGACAATAAGGTTGATTAAAATCATTTCAAATAATTAGAGTCTGTTTTACATGATAGATTTGAGAACATCTTGCCCTGTTTCCAAGTAAGATGAAATAGATAGCCCTAAGAGGGTCATTTTGTTTTTATGTTTAGTGATTGGTCGTTTTTTTTCATTCATCTAATAAACATTTGTTAAGTGTTAACTGTGTGTCAGTTACTGTTCTAGGTGCTGGGAATCAGAGGTAAAAGATACACCTGTTCTCAAAGAGCCCATAATCTAGAGAATTTTTGAAGACCAAACTAAACAGTGTGGGGAGAATGGGTTGTTTATTCTGCGGAGGTAATACATCTAAAAAACTGTTTTTAATTTATAGATTACAATTAGACTGGGGAGAGCACTTAAAAAAGGAGAATACAGAGTTAAAGTGTACCAGCTGCTGGTCAATGAGCAAGAGGTAAGTAAGCTGCTTCAGAGCAATATGACGTCACTTCTGCTAGTTATTAAAAACCTAGAGTTCAGAGATGTTGTGACTCATCATTTCTTTTGCTGTCTCTAAAGCACAGACAGGACACTGTTTCCAGAAGCTATTTTGGTTGTGCGGGCCATATTGCCTGTATTGCAGCCACTCATTTCTGCCCCTGTAGCACAAAACCAGACGTAGACAATACATAAACCAGTGGAATTAGCTGTGTCCCAACAGAGTTTATTTACAAAAACATGCAGCAGACAAATGTGGTCCTCAAGCCTTTCTTTGCCTTCCCTCTGCTTTAAAGTATTGTTACACATGTTGGAATGAGGCAGACATTTCCTGCTTTGAAAAGGAGACTTGTTTGTGCTTGATTTTAAGAAATTCTCACATAGTGCTCCAGGGGGATAGCAGTGGATCTGTAGAGCATGTAAGGACTTTTTGCGTTCAGAGAGTCATTTCAGTATTTAGCAGGCATTCATTTATCTCGTAGCTGCCATATGCTCGCAGATGTTAACTCCTTGAATCTGCATCAGTTAGCTATGATGTAGATATTATTATTCCCATTTTGTAGATGAAGAAACTGAGGCACAAAGAAGTTATGTAACTTGCCCAAGGTCATGTAACAGATGCCAGACAAATGCCCAGAAGAAAAAGGCAAAGTCCCTGTTTTGGGGATGTTTATAACATCTTAGTGAGGCCCTAGACAAGTGTGCCAACTAAATAGCAAAGACCATATTCCCCCCTTCTTATCCATAGGGGATGTGTCCAAGACCCCCCTCCCCCCCACCCTCCGCCCAGTGAATGCCTGAAACCGAGGATAGTGCCGTGCCACTCCCTACATATACACTATGCTCTTACCTAGACATGTATACCTTAATAAAGTTTAACTTATACATTTGGCAAGGTAAGAGATTAACTGTTGCCAGAAATGAAATAGAACAGTTACAACAGTACACTGTAATAAAAATTATGTGAATGTGGTCTCTCTCAAAAAATCTCATTGTATTATATTTACACTTCTTGTGATGACATAAGATGATAAAATGCGCGTGTGATGAGATGCAGTAAGGGGAATAACATAGGCACTGTGACATAGCATTGGGTTACTACTGATCTTCTGATGATTTGGCAGAAGGATCATTTGTTTCCGGACCCCAGTTGGCTAACTGCAAGTAACTGAATGTTCAGAAGGGGAAATCACAGATAAAGACAGACTGCTGAAAATGGAGAAATTTTTCATAAAACGCCTTCATTTGTCCAACAGAGAGTTTATTGAGCACCCATCATGTGTCTTTTATTTCTTCTGAGAGAGAGAGAGAACGAGTAGGGGAGGGGCAGAGAGAATTCTAAGCAGGCTCCGCATTGTCAACACAGAGCCGAATGTGAGGCTCAAATCCACGAACTATGAGATCATGACCTGAGCTGAAATCAAGAGCCAGACGCTTAACTGACTGAGCCACCAAGGTGCCCCAACCCATCATATCTCTTATATGTGAATGTTTCATCTGCGTTTGGGGTTTGTAGATAAAATGTCCCTTCTGAGACAATGAATGAACATATTTGGAGAAGTAGTATGCAGTTCCCTCATTTTAATCCATAAAAGTGATTTTTACTTTCAAAATTGCGATCACTTTATTATAAGGAGAGAAATATGAATGTGGTATTTAATCTTCACAATGACTCTGTGAGGAAGACACTACCCCCGGTTTACAGATGAAAAAAAGGAGGCCCGGGGACACCTGCCCCTCTCCCCTGCTCATATTCTCTCTCTCTCTCTCCCTCAAATAAAAAAAATAATTATTTTAAAAAATTAAAAAGGAGGCCCAAAAAGGTTAAGTAAACTTGCCCAAGATAGCTTACTTAGTAAGTAGTGGAGCCAAGATTTGAACCTAGGAAGATCAGCTCCTAAACTCAGTCCTATAATTGTCATACTATACAGTGCAAATAAAATGTCTTGTGTACCCTTATTGAATGTGTAATTCAGCTCTCTGATTGTTTTATGTTTGTATTCCTAGCCATGCAAGTTTCTGCTAGATGCTGTGTTTGCTAAAGGAATGACAGTACGGCAATCAAAAGAGGAATTAATTCCTCAACTCAGGGAGCAGTGTGGTTTAGAGCTCAGTACTGACAGGTAAAGTAAAATTACAGTATCATCAGCAATTAGAGGAAATCTTGTGTGGTCTGTTGATATGGATTGGTATGATTTTCTAAAACCAGAATTAAAGAATTCCTCTACTAAGAATTTTAATACTACAGATTAATAGAAGTAAGCAAAAGTATTAGAATTTGTTTGCGCTTCCTCTGTAGGATACTAAATTTGAAATTGGGGGAACATTTCATTATAGTTCCCCCAAATTAAAAAAAATTTTTTTATGTTTATTTATTTTTGAGAGAGAGGAAAAAGTGTGATTGGGGGAAGGGGCAGAGAGAGGGAGACAGAGAATCAGAAGCAGGATCCAGGCTCTGAGCTGTCAGCACAGGGCCCAATGTGGGGCTCAAACCCATGGACTGCGAGATCATGACCTGAGCCAAAGTCGGACGCTTAACTGACTGAGCCACCCAGGCACCTCATATTTTCCCAAAACTTTAATGAATAATCACTTGACTTTTATATTTAAATATAGTTCATTATTCATTGATGTCAGATTCATGTTGTTGTTTTCAGGTTAACAATCTCAAGTAATAGTAGTTTAAAATGTCTTATCACATTTGTAGATTTCGTCTAAGGAAAAAAACATGGAAGAACCCTGGCACTGTCTTTCTGGATTATCATATTTATGAAGAAGACATTAATATCTCCAGCAACTGGGAGGTTTTCCTTGAAGTTCTTGATGGTATCATCCATATTTTTGTGGGGAACTATCAGAAGTGCTCTGGAACTAATAGAAGCCTATAGTTTTTATCAAAGAACAAGTTTTCTTCCACCTTTACTCTGGGTTGCATTTGCCTTTTAAATATTTCTTTAATTTTGAGAATATTAATTTCTCCTTACAGGAAGTTGACAGTTTTGAAGTTTGCATTTATAGTACTTTTTACAGGAAACTCTGCTAACATTTTCTTACCTGTGTTTGTTAGTTTCTTTTTTCATTATGGCTGATTTTGTTTTGAGGATGTCGTATTGATAATTTACCAGGGATTTTGAGAACAATGGCCAAGTACCACAAACTGGATGGTTTCAACAATAGAAATGTGTTGTCTCACAGTCTGGAGGCTGCAAGTCTGAAGTCAGGGTGTTGGCAGGCTCGCTTCCTTCTGAGGGCTGTGAGGGAAAATTTGTTCATGGCCCTCCCCTAGCTTCTGGTGGTTGATTGGCAGTCTTTGGTGTTCCTTGGCTTGTTAAATGCATCATCCTGATCTCTGTTTTCATCTGAACATGATGTGAGATGTGCATCTGTGTATGCTTGTGTGTCTGCTTCCGCATTTCCCCATATTATAAGGACACTAGCCCTGTTGGATTAGAGTCACCCTAATGATCGCATTTTAGCTTGATTACCACTGTAACAACCCTATTTCCTAATTAGGTCATATTCTGAGGTACTAGGGTATAGGACTTTAAATGTCTTTTTGAGGAGACACAGTTCAGCCTGTAAAAGTGACCCAGAAGAGGACCTGTGTTTGTCACACCTCCTGCTTTTAATGATCTAAATGGGAACATTTAAAGTATTGTTTTTTGGAGGAGGTAATGGGAGAAAAGTTGGCTTTGGGGTGATCATATCAAGGGAAACAACTAGTTCTATGTTCTTTTGTGACTGCTATTGCCTAGAAAGATTTTGATTTTCCTTTTTTTCCCCTTAGAAATTAAAACATCATAAGATTATGATAGTTTTCCAAGGGTTCAATAATACTAACACCTCACCTATTTCATGCTATTTAAGGTCTGATTTGGTTTAAATTTCAATTGTTAAAACTATGAGTATTTGACAAGTTAACAGGGGAGTCAGGGACAGCCAGGACACTATCTACTATGATGTGGAGACAAGTGTTCCAGATTGTGATTCCTTCTGTGAGTGTCTGGGGCCTTAGAGAATAACCAGTGTGTCTGAGTAGACCAAGAAGAGATGGCGAAGGACAGAGAAATTCCCCTTGTTAGGGAGGATTGAGTATGTATTAGCAGAGATGGGTTAGCCGGGAGATGTTACTGGATGGTGGGTACCTGTGTCAGTATCATTTCAGTATATATGTTAGCTTGACAATAGTTGAGTGAGAAATAAATCATGTGAAATCATGTGATTAAATCTAAGAAACATTTATTGACCTGTAAATTGCCAGACACTGCTAACCTCTGGTGCTACAAAAATGAATAAGAACTAGTGATTGCACTCCAGATGCTCAGTCTATAAGAAAACCAGAAATTCCACAATTTCTGCAAACCTGTAATTCCAAAATCATAGGTACTTAAGGACCAAATCAGTACAGTTTGCTCTCGTGTACACCAGAGAGAAAGGTAACAATTGAGCTGGTTTTGAAGAATCAGTAAGGTTTGAGTAAAAGAGAAGAGAGGGATTAGTGTGAGCCGGAGTGAAAAAAGAAGATAAAGTGAAGATGATTTGATTTTGATGATGTTAGATTGTGGGGGTGGTAGCCAGTAGAGAAGCAAAGATTGGCAATCCAGAGAAAAGAGTAGTTGATAGAGCAGTGTCCAGCAGGACTCAGGAAGGAGTGAAATTAGGATCCTGGTAGAAGGAGAGCTTGCAAAAGAGTAAAGAATTACCTTCAGAGACTGGAGGGAAGAGAGGAAATATTTTATTCTCAAAAACTTGTTGGGATAAGTGGGATCTTTTATGTGCACTTTCTAAGCAGAACACTTGAAATAAATCTTGTTTAGTCAGGCCATACAGGAAAAGTCAAATTATGGGCCTCTAGAGAAAAGAGAAAGATGACCTAATCTTGCATCTTCATAGGGGTGGAGAAGATGAAATCCATGTCCCAGCTTGCAGTTTTGTCAAGACGGTGGAGGCCTTCGGAAATGAAGCTGGATCCCTTCCAGGAGGTTGTGTTGGAAAGCAGTAGTGTTGATGAGCTGCGAGAGAAGGTAAGTTCATTTGAAATAAATTGAACTAATATGTGTTTTTCTCCGTGTTGCATAAGAGATAACCTAGGAAGTAAGTGCCAAATACTCACGTGTCAACCTTTCTTTCTTTGTCTCTTTCATACCTTGTGACACCTTGTCACACACTCTCCTTGTTTCCTTAGGCTCCTGATGCTTTGAAAAATTACATTGGCTTTTGGCCATCCAGAAGTGGACCCCTCGCTTTTAGTTACTTGAATCAAGTTTGTCCTGAGTAATTAGCATTAGTTAGAAGTTACTAGAGTAAATTGCTGTATATATTTTAAAAAGCCAAACGCTTTTTAAAATACGTGGAATTGAATAAAGGATCTATATGAAGCTCTCTTTTGCATTTTTCAATTTAAAGGTTGGAATTCTGTGGCTCTCTGGGGAATGAGTGAATTATTCATAAGCAGTACTAGGATAATTGGCATCTTAAAAACACTTTGTTTCCATAATTCACACCAAATACAAAAATAAATTCTAAATATATTAAATTTATATAAAAATACAATATAATGTTAAATGTACTAGATGAAAAGGTTGAAAATATTTTTATGTTCTAGAGACGGAAAGATCTTCGTAAGCATAATACCAGAAACTAAAAAGGAAAAGACCACATAAAAGTATAAACCTTCCAGACAGCCTCCTCTCCAATTCTTCTTTTTTAATTTAAAAAATGTTTATTTTAGAGAGAGAGAGCATGAGTGGAAAAGAGAGGCAAAGGGAGAGAGAGAAAGAAAGAATCTTTCACGGGGCATGGAGCCCAATGTAGGGCTCTGTTCCATGACCCTGGGATCATGACCTGAGCCGAAATCAAGAGTCAGACACTCAACTGACTAAGCTACCCAGGCGTCCCTCCAATTTCTTCTTCTTCTTCTTTTTTTAATAAACAGCCGATAAACAAAGATAAAAAACAAGGAAGGGGAAAAATATTTGAAACAGATATGAAGCATTATGGTCCGTATTTATATGGAGCTACTGCATTAATAAGAAAAAGGTGAATAATCTAATTTTAAAGTAGGTAAAGAACTTGAATAGGCAATTCATTGAAGAAGAAATACAAGTTAAAACAGTAACAGCATTCTTTACCTCTTAAAATGCTGAAAGTGTAGGAAATAAAATGCCTTGAGTTGTCAGTTTGGGAAAACAGGCAAGATCGCACGGCTTTTTTTTTTTTAATGTCTGTATGTTTTTGAGAGTGCACGCACATGCGTTCACACGAGTAGGGCAGGCACACAGAGAGAGGAAGAGAGGGAATCCCAAGCAAGCTCTGCACTGTTAGCACAGAGCCCAATGTGGGGCTCATACGCATGAACCGTGAGATCATGACTTGAGCTGAAATCAAAAGCTGGACGCTTAATCGACCGAGCCACGCAGGCGCCCCTCATACAGCTTTGATAGGTGGCTAAATTGACATCACTGTTTCAGGCTTCACTTTGGCATTATCAGCTTTTCAGATGTGCAAGTCCACATCTAAGAATTCATTCTCAAGAAATATTTGCAGAAATATGAAAGGATGTTCATGAAGGTATATATAGTATAGCATTGTAACTAGAAAAATTAAAAATAGGCTCAGTGACCATTGGGAGGGAATAAAATGGTATATTGTTCAGCTGTTGAAGATCATGAGGTTATTCTGTGTCCTATTCTTATATATAGGCTATATAAAAGTATTATATAGAGAGGTTTCATAAATATAATTTTGTGCATTTTAGATATATGTGATGTAGTTTATATGTGCATAGGAAAAGGTCTAGGAGGAATATACTAAGTTGGCATTTCTGGGACATGGTATTTGCAAGGTGGACAAGAGACGATTTCACTTTCTGCTTTTTTTTTTCTAATTTCTTATATCAAACATTTATTCCATCTTTGAAAACATCAAGCTATTTCTGTGTGGGTTAAAAGGTTGATAACTTATTTAAGCAAATTTATTTTTTAAATGAACTCATATAAAATGTTTCCTTTTACAGCTTTGTGAAATCAGTGGAATTCCTTTGGAAGATATTGAATTTGCTAAGGTAAAGTCTTGAGAGTGTTTACCTTTGGGTACTGGTGCTCAATAAACATGGCTGTCAGCATGATTTATTCATTCATTTATTTTTTCCTTAGGGTAGAGGAACTTTTCCCTGCGATATTTCTGTCCTTGATATTCATCAGGATTTGGACTGGAATCCTAAAGTTTCTACCCTAAATGTCTGGCCTCTTTATATTTGTGATGATGGTGCCGTCATATTTTATAGGTATCTTTACAGTGTATTTGTTATTCATAGTGATGTAACATTTTTGTTGTTCATAAGTATCTTGTTTTCCATAAATACCTTTACTTTTTTTATGGTATAAAGCAGCCCTGACCAGTACTTAGTACAAGAGCCACACATTACATTTTGAATTTTTCTAGTAGCCACACTTAAAAAAGTAAAAAGAAACCGGTGAAATTAATTTTAATAAAATATTTTAACCCATTATATCCAGAATGTTATCACAACATGTAGTCAATATTAAAAATTGTTCATGAGATATTTTACATTCTTTTTCTTACAGTAATTCTTAGAAATAGTGTGTGTTACGCTTCCAATAGGTCTCAAGCTTTCAGTAGGCATGTGTAGCAAGTGGCTACTGTGTGAGCCAGCACAAATACGGAGGAAAAAGAATAGTCATTGATGCCTGGCAGATAAGAGTTCTGACTAGGCTTTGTTACTTACCTAACTCCTCATCATCTGTGAAATGGTGACAGTGACGTCAGCCTTGCAGGATTTTCTGAGAACAAGGACTACTGCATTTAACAAAACTGTCCATAGTACATGTTATATATAAATGTTCAATCAGTGGTGGCTGTTATTACACTTACAATAGCATGGGAATTTTTCTGTACCATTTTTAGAAGTCATTGCTGTGTTAATATAATAAACACATTTGCCATCCAGGACATCTTAGTATGAGATTATTTAACTTCACCACTGACAATCAGATTTCATTTTCTTACCAAGGAGCATTATAACATTCAAGCATAAGTTACTAAAGGCAGATGGCTATACCAATCTAATATGTAATTAATATTTTAAATGTAGGGATAAAACAGAAGAATTAATGGAGTTAACAGATGAGCAAAGAAATGAACTGATGAAAAAAGAAAGCAGTCGACTGCAGAAGACGGGACATCGTGTAACGTACTCACCTCGGAAAGAGAAAGCACTAAAAATATATCTGGATGGAGCACCAAATAAAGATCTGACTCAAGACTGACTCTGCTAGTGTAGCATTTTCCCTGGGGGATTTTTGGTTTTAATTAGATGGTTCACTGCTACTGTGTAGTGCCGTTATGGCCGGACATGGTTAGGGGTAACCCAGTGACACCAGCACTGATTGGACTGCCCTTCACCAATCAGAAGCTCAGTGCCCAATGGGCCACTGTTTTGACTTGGAATCATGTTGTGCACTATAGTCAAATGTACTGTAAAGTGAAAAGGGATGTGCAAAAAAAATAAAAACAAAAAACAAAAAGCAAAACCTGCTACTAGGAAAGGGGGAAGGGGAATGAGTACACTTCTTTTATTGCGGACAAATGTGCACATAGCCGCTAGTAAAACTAGCCTCAAACAGGATGCTCATAGCTTCATAATAAAAGCTGTGCAAAGGCCATGAATGAATGAATTTTCTGTTTATTTCACTGATACACACATTACCTCATTGACAATTTGGAAGTAAATGCAACTGTGTGTTGACTCTTGGAAAGCAGCAAAATAGGAGCTGAAGAGAGAAATTCTTAGAACCAGCCATAACCCAGTAAAGAATTGTGAAGTTGTGTTTTTATTTTGTTTCATTTTTTGCAAAGTATTAAAACATTATTCTGGAACATCAAAACGTTTCCCTTAGACCGCTCCCAGCAGGTAGCAGCTCAAATTGCTGCAATATTGTAATTATAACTGATTGTACTTAAGTTATGGATGTAGAGAATATGGTTCACTCGTTCATTCAGCATGTAAATAAAATTGATCCTATTGAGTTATCATAATTGCAGTTCAACTATTTCCCATGGTTATTCTTTTCACGTACCATTCATGATGTACATTTGTGTACATTGAGGAGTATAGCAGTCTATGTACATGTAATCCTCAGTGAGGTTCCTCAGTGCTGGGTCCCATACAATTGTATTTGCCCTTGTTAATGAGGTTTTTCTGTTCAGCGGCTTCAGTTTTTTCCTTTGTACATTTACTTTTGAAGATTTACTTCAAGTTTGAATCTTCTCGAACCCTTGTAAGTCCCACTTTAATTTTTGGAGTTGATTTGTAGTTACATGTAGTTTAACTTTGCGAAAGCGTCTTAACATCGTGTTGAAAAAAACTTGCTAGTAAGGTCATAGCACAGGCTGATGTAGTCAACATGATTTCATTGCAAAGTCTATTAGAATGGGCAAGTTTTTGCTTTGCTAAATATGACTTCAATGAACACAATTCTACATAAATTTTGAAAATGCCATCTAATTTATAAAAATCAATTAAAAAGGTTTTGGTAAAACTTTTTCATGCCAGATGCTGTTTACAACGATGAACATGCCAATAAAACATTTGTTCATTCTGTTGTGTTATTTTAGTCATTAAACTTTTGTGGATGAAGAGTCTGGGTTAAGAATAGATTTATTTTCTTTAATATTTTGTAATGAGTATTGAATAATTCTTTCTGTAAGATACGTTTACAGTAAAGTTCTCAGATGAAAAGATGTTAATACTTTGGAGGATCCTGTCAATATTTCAAAATCAGATTTTTACCTTATTTCCTTTTAAGAAAGATATAATTAGAAAATAGTATTAGCAGATGTTGGCTTTGTAGTTTGAATATAATGATTGAGAATTCCATAATATCTTTAAAGTTTCTTGGAATCCACAGGGGGAAAAAATCTTTTCTAAGGTATTTTTCTGGCTAATTTTTATTCCATGTAAACTGTGTGCATTCTGCTAAATTTCATCTAAGTACTGTTCTGAGTCTGCGTTAGAGGGTTGGCGTTCTCAGTCTCCTCTGCTTCTTGGAAGCATGTGCAGTGAATTGTCTTTCCAATTACTTGGATTTTCTGGTGTGACATGACAACTCTTTGGTTCTGATACAGGCCTACTTACTTGGAATTTAGGGGTTAATAAATCGAGTTTCTGCGTTTGAGGACTGACTCTGTGGAGCAGGAGAGGCCAGTTGTCAACAAAACAGGCTTTGGGCTGGGTTTGGTTTGGTTTCGTGTGTTCCTTTAAGAGTAAACGGTAAAGTTCTCACACCTGCTCCTCATTCTGTGCCTTCTGGCCTGCTTTTTGTTTTGTGTTTGCTGCTGCTGATTACAGGCATACTACAAATACCAAGAGTGAAGAAAATAGATCTCATTATAGAAAAAAAGTTGAAGCTTCCTGCTTTTCAGTGCCTGATAGAGTGAGAGCACGGTGTTGCACTTTGACCATTTCAGTAAAGGGAGCGACGAACTGTTCAAACTCAGTTTGTGGTGATGGGCGCAGTAATTTATGCGAGGGCGGTTAATGTGATCCACCTCCCTCAGATTCAGAGAATCACTTGAGGCAGGAGCCAAGAGGCAGAACACTGTGTGGATCAGTTGCCCAAGCGCAGGGCAGCGGGGCCTAGTGATCACTCATCTGCTGAATCTCCTGAGGTGGACACAGACCACATGCAATAAATCGTGACCCCGTTCCTCAGAGGTCGCACAAGGGTTTTGAAGAGCTTCTACCATGGGAGAGATGGGTTTGCATCAACCAGGCATGCCGTGGGAGAACCAAGTACCTATGTATCTGAAGCAGGTGCTGAAGGTGAGGAGTGCATTCTGGTCAGAGAAGCAGAGGCTATGGTTTCAGGACTGTGCTGTGTCTGGCTGGTCTGTAGAAGCTTGCTAGTTCAAAGTACACCTGTCAAACCAAGGTGTAAGTAAGGGGTAATAGCTACGATGAGATAAAAAGAGCAAAGGAGCCCTGCACTAGAGTATTTGGCGATCTGTTTCATAACGGATGGGAAGTACTTAGAGATTCTGAGAAAATGGTGGGGGAGGGGGCCGTGAGGCTCTGCCACAGCTAGAAAAATCGTTGCCAGGCTACATGGTTAGGAATGGTGGTGTGGTCCTTCTCTAGGCCAGGAGAGAGCTAAAACTTACTACATGGTCGAAGCTAAATGAGTACACAGAATCTGAGCATGGCTAATCAGTGTTGTTGCTAAATCTGGAAGTGACCTGTGAATGTATGGAATACAATAAAATCATTTATTCTGGTTCATTTGCTAGTATTTCCTTTGCAATTGGCTACTCTAGTTCTCCTGCTGAATTCTGTCCCTTTGTTTAGCATCAAGACCCTAACCAGCTCTTTTGCACTTGTGACTTAACAAATTGTAGTCTAGAGTATATGGAATAGAAGATAATCTGAAGCAGCTTTTTTATTTGCTAAATAAAACTATTCCATCTAAAGTCTGTGTAGTTTTTGAAAAACAAGGCAATATTTTAGTCATTAGCAGTCAGAAGCCTTATAAGGCAATTTACATTTTTAAAAGCAAAATTGTGTGGAATGTATAGTTTTCTAGGGGCCTAGTAAAATATTTTTTTTATCAGGTTTGCAAAGGAGTTCATGGCCCAAATAAAGCTTATAGCCATCTAGACTAGGAGTACATGTCATCAAAGGTGCTCCTTCAGTGCCATTCCTGTGGGGAAGAAGGGTGCCATTCCTGTGGGGAAGAAGGTGTGACCACCTGATTAGTTCTAGTGTTAATTTTCAAAAGTCAGCTTTTAGAAACAAGAATATTTGACAAGATCAAGAGTGTGTGAAAGTGTGTGTGACCATCCAGAAAAGCACACAGCGATCATTAGGGGCCAAGCTAGGAGGGCAAAAAAGCACTGGGGAGAAATGCTCTGCCCCTTCCCCGTGACAGCACGCCTCTTCATCCCCTCACCAGCTCATCTTTACTGGAGAAACAGGTCTTCTGACCGGTCAGAGCCTGAGAATTCACCAGGTCAGGAATGATTGATTAGTGGACCCTACAGCCTTGCCTGAGAAGTGGGGAACATACTTCCTTTCCGCTTTCTTTTCTCCCAACCTGCCTCTTTCCCCAGTACAGAGGGCACACTGAGTGTTCAGCCTCTTTTATAATGCTTAGGTAACCCATTTAATTAAGGAGTACCGGTTTGTTGAGAGAGAGAAATACGCAGTGGTTCTGTTTTTCCAGTAATGGTGCCAAATGTGTTCTGTCAAATGCAGTTTCCCACTGGAAATGGGCTCTGAGGACAGGGGAGCAGGGTGGATCCACACATAAATTCTGTAAGGGAGGGACTTAGCTTTATCTTATGTACCATGGTCTCCTGGTACTCATGCAGGTAGGGCCTGGCGCAGTAGGAACTCAAAATTTTTGCCGAACAAAATAACCTTCAGCCTCGTTTCCACACGCTTGTTCAAATTCACCTTGCCTTCCAGGCGCTGTGAATTACTTGCAGTTTCCTCTCTGTGCCATCCCTTTTTCTCACCTCTCTCCCTCTGCCCTGGCTCAGAATGCCCTTTCCTGTTCCTTCTGATCACCTGATAAACTCTGATCTCTGAGAGCCAATTCCCATGCAGCTGAGTGTTCTCTGGGGCTCCCATCACCGTTCTGACATTGGGTTGACTGCTTTGGTGGGTGCTGGGTTTAATGTGTATCTCTCATGAGGCTGTGATGCGCCCAGGGTAGGGACCCTATCTGGCTCAACCTGGCAGCCCCACAGCAGGTCTTAGCACCTGGTTCTGAGTAGGCTCTCAGTCAGTACCTGTTGAGTAGTAAGGATGTAGAGTAGTCCTGGTGACTTTTGACACTGAGTAGAGATCAGCTCTATATTTGATCTTAAAATCATCAGTATATCCTGGGCCTACTGTACTAGATACTGTTTTTTATTTGACTTTTAGCACTATCACTTAATATTTTTGAGCTTCCTTTTTTTTTTTTTTTTCATCTGCTAAATGAAAAAATACTCGTGGATTCAATGAAGATTAGAGATGATAGAGGTAGACTGCCTAATCCGGTGCCTGCCCCCTCCCCCAGCGGACCTTAATATATTGTCTTTTTATTATTATAGTCTCTGAAGATCTATGTTCTGGCCCAGAACCGCATTTGAGTGGAAAGAAGAGTCATATACATTCCATTTACTCTTTCAGAAGACAGTGAAGTATTGACACTCTTAAGACTAATGCCTTACAAAAGCAGTGAACATTTCTAAAATATTTTGATGCTAAAACCGGTGGGCTTCACTTGAATGTTAAAGTCACTTACGTGGAAGAGTTTTTTGGTTTTGTTTGTTTTTGGACAATGCAGATCATTCCCATTTTATTTATTCAAAGTCAAAAAGAAGAAGACATCCAAGAACTATAAAGGAGTCGTCTAAGTGATTTATGCTTGATTTTTAAATGCAACATAGATGTTTATACATAATTTAAAACTCAAAGCATGCTTATACAATCATGTGCAATTTTAAAATGTAACTCTGGATGAATACATGATGGAAACAGTCAATGGCACCTGAAAATACCATTTGCAGAATAGCATCCAGTCCAGTGCTCTCAGTGTGGATGTTAAAACCATATTTCATAGAGCCTTGCTTGGTTTGATTTTCTCCACGTGGTTGATAATGGTCTTCAGTTGCTGGTAAGTGATTTTGCAAATTTCATTTATAATCCTGGCCCTACAATCACTGTTTCTGACAAGTTAACATATATCTTATGCACCAATCGTAGTACTTTCAAAGTCACTAACATAACTAACTGCCATAGGGGGACAGCGTCAATATCGCTGGTCTCCACTAGAATGATGGCCACCCCCACACTGAGGAGAATGCTATTTCTACCAGTAGAAGTTTAATCTTACAGTGAACTAGGTTGGCCTTACTTCCAGAGACGCCTCAAAAACAAAAAACAAACAAAAAAAACCCCATCCTCCCTCCTTTTACAGAGTGCTTTCTGTGGCCCTGAGGCTGGTGGGGAGAGCACTGGGCTTGGAATCACACCTGGGTGCATCTTGCTCTGATCTTCACTAGCTGTGTGACTTGGGCAAGCAACTTGATGTCTCTGAGACACCAAAATCCTGACAGATGGGGAGACCACCACCCTCCTCACCGGACTGGCAAGTGATGCAGAACTGCTCCCCTGGCACAGAGGTAGGAGCCGAGTAACACTGATGAAAGAACAGGGACACATGGAACACAGAGTGCACAGAACACGTCACCCACAGCAGCTGAAGGCACAGCCTGCCTGTGCCTGTGGGAAGAAATGCGTGGAAAAACCACTTGTTACATTTTCACCAGGTTTACGTTTGCAAAGCAGGGCACTCTTCTCCACATGTGTAAGAGTCAACACTTCCCCAAAACCCATCATGGGGAAATCTGCATCCTTTCCCCTTGCCTCCCCTCCAACAATTCTCCAAGGGATGTAGAACAAAATGAAATGTGCCAGGTGCCAACCAGCAGAGGCAAAGCAGCCAATGATCTGGACCAGTTTAGCAGCCCTCCACCCTCCCATACACCCCCATCTTCCCCAGGCACGGGAACCGTGCACAGTCTGCGGGGGGGTGTTGGGCAAATACACAGCACCTCATTTTGTTTCAAGCCAGAGGGAACATGTACTGGGAAGAGGCCGTGGAAAAAAGCCCGGTAAAGCCCACACCTAGAGGACACAGCTGGGGAAATAAATTAGCTATTTCTATTGCATGTCTACCCACAAAACAAGCCTGGGTCTAAATCTCTTCTCCCTCCAGAAGCTCAGAGGCAGCACCGGGCTCCCCGAGAGCCATTTCCACAGACAGGCTCCTCTCCAGGTTCTCCAGCTCCTGGCGCACCTCCTCAATGAAGCTGCCATCTTCGTACTCGTTGGGGGCCCCTCTGGGCACCAGGCTCTCTCCGTCCTCACCACGGCTCCCGACGAAGGCCGGCTTGCACACGTACACCAGGCTGTGGCTAGGGAGAGACCGGACAGGGACTCAGCTGAGGGCCATGTGTCCCCGCAGGCAGAGGGTATGTGAAGTTGGACTCATCAACACGGGGAGACCCAAGCAGGAAAACAAAGGCCCTGCGCCTGGAACTCACCTTCACCCCTCCACTAATATCTCAGTGGAGTCTCACCTTCCTGTCCACATCTTACTTTAACAAACATTGCTGAGGGAAGGCCACTTTTAGAGGGATGGCTGCACACCTCTGATGGAGGTCTGTCTTCCTGTGAGACTCTCTGGGGCAGGCCCTGAGGACTTGGGGGCCCGACAGTTCATGGCAATGTGTCATTCTCTCAGCCCCCTGCCCATCCGGGCCTCCTGGTGGGAACAATTCCTGACGGCAGGGCGGAGCCTGTCATATCACGAGACAGGGCCAGGGAGTTCTGTCTGTCTGCCCGGCCACCCTGGGTTCTGCTGGAGGGAAGGTTGAGAATGACTGCACAGAGGCCACACCTCTCCTTCACGGTTTCTCGGCAGCTTATGACACCATCAGTGGTGCCCTCCAATTTGGTGGCCCACTCTCTAGTTTCCCTTCTACCTCTGTGCCTTCTCAGTCATCTCTGCCAGCAACTTCTCAGCTTGTCCTTCACAGTGATGGTCCTAGGCGGGAGCTCTTCTGCCTCTACACTGTCTCCCTTGGTCACCTATTCATGATGAGGCTTCAACCACCATGCGGATGAGCTCCGCATCTGTACCCCTGGCCACACCTTCTCCCGAGCCCCAGAATGATAGATCTGACTGCTATCAGATGCTCCATCCAGATGACCCAAGGACACCTCAAATTAAACCTACCCTGAACTAAATCCACATCACCCCTCTGCTCCTGAGATCCTACTGGGTGGCATCTCATCTGCTCTCAACCTCTAACAGGGAGGGCAGGTGGGGCCTCACCTGTGGGGTTGGCAGAGAAGGCCACTGGCACACGGACATCGGTCCAGAGCTCCATCAGGCTCTAACTCCCAGGTGATGAGGTCCAGAAGCCGGCTGGCGGGGTCATGGCACAGCTCACCCTCCACGGGCAGGGGTGTGCACACAGGAAACAAGAGACCTGGGGCCAGGGGAAAGTCACCCCTGTGTGCCCAGCATCAAGCAGGCAGGTACCACAGAAGGAAGCAGAGAAATGGGGTGGAGCCCCAACTTTCCAGCCCCTCAACCTCAAAGTGGAGGTTAAAATTAAAGAGGTGAAATGAGAAGAAACAAAATGGCAGAATGGGCTGTGGAGGGAATGAGTCTGGAAGGCTAGAGCAGTTAGGGAGGACTGCCTGGAGAGGGGGGGCTTGTGCTTGGTTTTGAGGTCGAAGGTCTGGAGAAATAAAGAGTGTAAGAAAGGCCCTCAAGGCTGGGACACAGCAGCAACAGAGGCGGGGGGTTGGGCATGGCCTGGGGAAGCCTTGGAAGGGAGACAGAGGAGTCTGATGAGACAGAACAGAGCAACCACAGCTTCCAGAGAAGCCACACGGAGCACCGACCTGGAGGAAAATGGCTGGGACAGCAGGTACCAGGCGGGCTGGGGGCTGCAGAGGCTGACTGGGGAGGCAGCTGAAGGAGAGATTTTCAGAAACACTGCAGGAGGGAAGAGCCTGAGCGACCTTGCCCACAAGGGCCAGTGAAAATGGAAGACAGGACTAGAAGGGGGACATCCTCAGAGGATAGGACACGGCCAGGTGCTACCTTCAGGGCCTGGGAAATGAGGTGGAGAGTGGAGAGGGCTTGTTCCTCCTGCCCTGGGCTCACGCATCCTGAAGGGATTTAACTTTTCTAGGTGTCAACAGGAGACACAGACAGAAGACCTGGTGGTCTGCTCTAGGTGGGGGCCTGCCTCAGGCCAGGCTGTGGGGCTGGGATGCACCCTGAGTGTTTGGGAGCCTGCCAAGGAGGTGGGACCCTGCAAAGGTGTTTCTGGCACAGATGGGGCCCTAGGAAGACCAGGATGGTGGAGCTTGAGACAGGGCTTGCCCCGTACCCAGTGGAGAGCCCACCCACCTCTCTGGAAGGCACAGCACAGCCCAGGCTGGCAGTCCCTCTGGTTGTCACAGATGGTCCCGTTGCCGCCTCTGGTGGCTGCCTTGGTGCAGTGACCCCAGACGCACAGCTGGTCTCCACAGCACTCACTGTCCCGGGTGCAGAGCTGCGGGCAAACAACAGCATGCTGGCTCACGTACTGTCACTGTCCCCAGCCCTGAAAATGCCACACGTGGGTTAACCACATGCTCCCATTATACAGAGGAGGCAACTGAGGTCTGAGGCTTGGGGGGCTTTTAGTGGAAGTTAAGGGAGCAGAGATGGGAGCTGGGCTGGTGAGATGGGAGGAGTCAGAAGAAGAAAGATGGCACCTGGGGTGAGTCACGTATCTGGAGTATTTCCTATGTAGCTTGAGATTTTGCAAAGGACGTAGTGTGTCCCCCACAGACTTGTGCCTTGCCTCCTTTTTATTAGGCGCCTAGGTCAGGAAGGAATGTGGCTTATGGCCCACAGCTGCAGGCAGCAGCCTGATTCGACAGCTGACTAAATCCAGGCCCAAGCCCGGAAGGCCATCTGGATGGGGAGGGCGTGGGGGTGCCACAGTCTGGAGCTGCACGCGGGACTGACAAGCACGGAGCACACCGGGGCCCCACAGTCACACTTGGAGGTGGCAGGCTGGAGGGACACCTGCAGCTGCCTGACCACAGCTGGCACCAGACAGGGGAGGAAGAAGCCCTCTATTTTCCAAACTTGTTATCATGCTGTGTTATTACTGCCTCAGTAATGAAAAAGGACAAGAAAAGTCAATGAGCCCATATGGCTTTGTCCAAAACATCTGTTGGGTGGAGGGAGTCCCCGCTTCCCTGGCTTCGTGCTTCTCTGTGGAATCTCTATCAGGGAAGTCCTCTGGCTTCTTCCGGCCCTCCCTCCGCCCTCTCTGGGCAGATGGGGAGAGAGATCTGGAGGGTGGAGGGTGGAGGGTGGAGGGTGGAGGGTGGGGGCTGCAATAGTGTCACTGGCAGCATCTACGGGGATGGGTCTACCCCGGGGGAATGACAGGTACCCGGTCCCCACCTTCCCTCCCTCCTCTGTCACCCATGAGATCATGCGGCGAGTGAGGGTGGTGGCAGGTCTGCTGATGGCCTCCTCGTCACTCCAGGAGTCAGCCCCATTGGGCCGCATGGAGAGGCTCTTCCAAGCATGGACATGGTTAAAAGCCCCACAGAAGGCTTCCAGGAAGGCTTCTCCCCAGGTCTCCTTCTCTGGGACCCAGCTCAGCCCCCAAGCCCCGGTGCTGCAGCTGCAGACGCCTCTGGGCACACTCACCGTCTGCTGGTCCCGGCAAGGCTGGCAGGTGTACTCGAAGCTAGCAAACTGGCAATACCTGGCGGGCCCGCAGTCCTCATCAATGATGCACTCCTGCGGAGGGGGAGGGGGTGGCTTCATCAGCGGAAGGCAGAGCAGCAAACCCGCGGTGTCCCATTTTATCCCAGCACGCCGCCCCCCCCCCCCCCCCCCCCCGGGGTCCCCCCTCCCCCCCCCCCCCCCCCCCCCCCCCCCCCCAGGCTCAGGGTTCTCCAGACTCCCCCTCACTCCACGGCCATGTGAACTCCTGCTCCTCAGTATCCACACCCTCCAGGCCGGGCGGGGCCCTCGCCCACACAGGGCGCCTTGGGCCTCTGCCCTCCAGGACGTCGACCCAGTTCACACAATGGCAAATGTGTGCAGCCCCCGCCTCACATACCCAGGGCGGGGAGCACAGAGACTCGGGGCCATCTCCAAGCAGAGCAGATGGATTTAATAAAAGAGCTAATGAGTTCCAGCCCCAGGCGGCTGCACAGGAGGGGCTGGAGCCCAGGCTGCTGACCATGAAGGAAAGGGCCGCAGAGGGTTCCCGTGGCCCCCCTCCTCAGAGTCCCGGGTCTGGGGCTGCCAGGCAAGGGCAGCTGCTAGCTTCCAAAGGAAGGAGGAGGGCGGCTGGCATGGGCCCTGCAGCCCAGCTGGCTGGAGAAGCGGGGGAGAGAGGGAGGCCGTGGGAGCGGGCTGGTCGGGAAGAGTCCCCTTACACCAAACTAGCCACGCCGTCTGGGGCCCCGTGGCCTCTCTGCACCTCTGTTTCTAGGTCAGAGGCAGGGGAAAGCCACCTCTACCTGCTGTCTGTTGGGCGGAGCCACGAGGTGGATCAGGGGGCATGGAGCGCCTCTGGGGCTGGCACCCTGCCGGGTCCTCCTAGTAGGGCTTCCTCCTGGCCTCCCCACGGCAAGTGGGGCAGCTCTGCGAGAGGGGTCCTTGCTCTCAAAAGGAGGGGTCAATATTTGTCCTGTTCCATACCAGCAACCCTAAAATGCCAGCATGCTACCATCGTGGTTTTTACAGGTGAGAAAACAGGCTCAGAAAGGGGCAGAGGGCTGCCTCAGCACAGGGTTGGGTCACGGGCTGTGCCCCCAATCTGTCTGAACCCCAGAGCCTGTCACGGCCTGAGAAGTCCACGGCGCCGTAAGTAAGCCATAAGACCACCACCCGCTCCTAGACACGTTCGGCTCAGCCAGAAGCATCCAGGTCCAGGCACTGCTTCCAAAGCAGAGAAGTAAGAGAATGGGGTGGGAGAGAAGAAAGGAGAGCCAACAGGCGGGGGGGTAGTTTCTCTGAATCTGGCCATGTCTTGAGGCACTGGGATGTAAACATGAATATGAAAAAGTCCTTACCCTCAAGAACTTCTAACTGCATTGAAAACAACCCCCCACCCCCCAAAAAACTAACAGAAAAGGAGACAAAAGACACAGACAACTTATGAAAACAAAAACCCTTCTGCCTCTTCGCACAGAAAAAGATGTTCAACCTCACACTTGAAAAAATGTGACTTAAAAGAGCAGGATAGCATGTTTTCACTTAGAATGGACCCAATTAAAAAGGTTGATGATATCTGTGGTAGGCAGAGAAATACCCCTTCCCCAAATGTCCGACTCCTTGGAACCCGGAGCATTGATGTGAGATCAATGCTCACATTACAAGGCAGGGGGAAATTAAGGACACAGGTGGAATTCAGGTTGCTAGTCAGCTGACCTGATGGTAACGAGAGACTCCTGGTTATCCAGGTGTGCTCAATGTCATAAGGGGCTTTGAAAATGGAGAGGTGGGGGGCAGAAGAAGGGTCAGTGTCAGAGTGAGGCCACGTGAGAAAGACTCCAGACTTCACTGGTTTTGAAGATGGAAGAGGGCCATGGGCTAAAGATCTATCTCTCCTAGAGCCTCCAGAAGGATCTCAGTCCTGCTGATACTCTTAAGATTTCAGCCCAGTGAGTCTTGAGTGGGACTCCTGATCTCCAGAACCATAAGATGATCAATTTATATTGTTGTAAAACCACCAAATTTATGGTTGTTACAGCAGCGATAGGAAACATTATAATATCCCATGTTGGTAGGGATTTGAGAAAATCGGCGTTGCCAGATGCTTTGGGGGTAATTAAAACTGAGCTCGATGTTTTCTGCAGGCAATTCATCAGTTTCTATAAAAAAATTTAAATGTGTATCTCCCGACCTCATAATTTCTCTTCCAGATGATTATCCTCAGAAACACTTCTCCATATGGACAAATAAAAAAAATATATATATATATGAGCTACAACCTTACTAGCACCAATCCCTGGGAGGCACTGCTATTTACCAATCTCCATCAGGAGGGGTGCACATGTATCCTTTGGAATATCTTCCTTACCCTAATGACAAAGCATTCTCTGCAAAGCCACAGCAAAGCAACTCATTTTCTTCCAGATATGAAAATATTTTTGGCACGGAACATTGCCAAACACTTCTGAAAAGCCTCAATACACTAAACCTACAGGTTTCCTTTGCTGACATGTTTTTGCTAACTACCAGAGAGCTCTGGTAAGTTAGTTCAGCATGACTTCCCCTGGAGAAAGCCGGGTGCTTTTGTTCTAATAATCCGGCAGCTTGTTGGTTGTGGGTATGTCCTCTCAGCAGCCCTGGCGACTATTCTTTAAGAACTGTGATCATCCTGGAAACCCTGGAACTCCAAGGTGTGAAGAAATCATAAAGGCCAAAAAAGCACAAACTTTGAATCCTGGTTTTTTCACTGAGTACCTGTGTGACCTTGGGATATTAATTCAACCTCTTTTGAAAATGAGGGTGATAACAGGACCCACTTCACAGGGCTGCTGTGTTGAGTTAGTGCTCTGTGAATGGTGGCCATAGCAACACAAAGCTGGACAGCCCATGCCCATCTGATGCCTTATCCCCGTGGAGAGCTAACCCCCCTGCCAGGGGACCAGCTTGTCGGAAGGAAAGTCTAAACAGGGGCTGCTGTCTCTACCAGCAACTCTCTGTTTCTATCCCTGGAAACACTTGAGGATTTCGCTATCTAGTCCTGACTTATCTCCATCCAGAGAGTGTCAGATCCATGGGCAGTGACCTGTACACCCAATAGGAGTAAAGTTCCTGGAGCAGAGTGGCTTCTCCTTGTATGAAGATCAGGCTTTCCATAGAAGGTTGTTGTTAGGATGTCCTTGGAACCACAGTAGAGGGGACGGCCATCTTGCCAGAGCAACCCAACGAAAAGCCCGTAGTAGCTGCCAGAACGAATTGGAGGTCAACCAATCACCGAGCAACAGCACGACCTGACACAAAAAAGGCCCACCTGGACCTAAACCCGGAACCACTGCAGCTTAAAAACCCCACCCCGCCACACCTGGGAGCGACTTCCCTGACTCCTCTCTCTCTCTCTCCCTGAGTCATGGAACCTCGCCCGAGACCTTAGTTCCCAAATAAAGCCGTTGACTGCACAATTTTTTAGCCTCTGACTCCTATCTTTACCCTGCCTTATGCCTGATCCTAACAGTTGTTAGTTTAAGTGTCTCCACTAAAGACTCTTAACTGCAGGAGGCAAGGACCCAACTATCCTGGGAACAGGTCAGGTCCTCCCACCTTAAACAAAATTGAGTAGATGGGAGGTGGGGAGTGTGGTGGACATGGGTTGGTGCCTCCTAAGTAGAGCCAAGTCTGGAGCTGAGAAATCCAGGGTTTATTACTTTAAAAATTTTTTTCTTTTGTATTGTTTATTTATTTTAGAGAGAGAGAGAGAGAGTCAGAGTGTGAGCAGGGGAGGGGCAGAGAGAGAGGGAGACACAGAATCTGAAACAGGCTCCAGGCTCTGAGCTGTCAGCACAGAGCCCGACGTGGAGCTCAAACCCATGGGCCATAAGATCATGACCTGAGCCGAAGTCGGAGGCTTAACCAACTGAGCCACCCAGGCGCCCCTATTCTTTCTTAAAAAAAAAAAAAATTATTTTTTTGAGATAGAGCGGGCAAGCAGGGGAGGGGCAGAGAGAGAGGGAGAGAATCCCAAGCAGGCTCCACACTGCCAGCGCAGAGCCTGAAGCGGGCTCGAACCCACAAACCGTGAGATCGTGACCTGAGCTGGAATCATGAGTCTGATGCTTTAACCAACTGAGCCACTCAGGCATCCGAAGGATTTTATTCTCTTTAGTAGTTCCAGCTCCTCTTCCCTGTCCACATGTGGGCCGATGTCTTAAGGGGGCCTCGGCACCCAGCTAGGTGCAGGATGGCACCTAGGTGAGTTCTGAAGGCTTGGCTGCTTCCCTATCTAAAGGGCCGTGGAGGTTCTGGGCTTGGGGTACCTCTTGGACCATTAGGACCAGAAGAGGGAACTCATGCTACACCAAGGCAAAACTAAAGACACACAGCAGTGTAGACTGTCGGGGTCACCTGAGTGCCACAGAGCAGCTGGGATGAGATGTCACAGAGTGTCCTTCAGAGCCGTAACAGCCCTGGCACAACAGGCCCACCGGTGCCTGCCACTTGGCACAAACTCTCTTTAAGCCCCTCAACAGGGTCTTATTACCCCCATTTCACAGACCAAGAAGCTGAGGTTTAAGGTGGTGGATCCGCCCAGTCACCCAGCTCAGAGGTGAAGTCAGGAGTTCAACCCTCCAGGCAGGCTCTTTCCACCTCCTAGGAAGATCACCATTTTTCTCTTTCTTCAGCCTCACCAGTGTCCTGTCCCTCAGTCACAGCTCAGCACAGCCTGCCAGGGGCACACCTCCCCAGTGACAGAAGACAGGAACTCAGGGCGAAGGCCATGGCCCCTGGGCATCTGGGTCTCGGGTCGCTGGTGTCCCGGCTTTGGGGCTCCTCTCCAGGCCTGGCCACTCCCTGTCTGTGCCGCTCCTCCCTCCCAACTGACAAACAGCCTAGAGGCTGGCCGTCAGAACAGAAGCCATTCTGAGGATCTGGTCTGTGCAGTCTGGAGAAGGACGGAGCTATATTTAGAAAGCTCTGGCCAGAGGCCCCGCAGGGCTCAGTTCAGATGCTGCGGGAGGTGGGGCAGGCAGGGAGCACACCAGAGATCTGGCAGGATGCCGGGCCTGGAAACAGCCCCGGTGCATCGACACGATCATGAAATAGTGGAAAATGGCAAAGGTGCTGTTCTGCGTCTTTGATTTTGCGTTCAGCGTTTATCAGAGGAGAGTGGCTCTGAGGAGGCAGAAGCCCAGAGCAGTGGGGAGAAAAGAGCACAGGAGCCCCGTCAGGCTTTCCTCAGTACACGTGCAAGGCGAACGGCATGTGGCTTCTCTGTGGCCCTTGTGCTACCGCGCTGGGCTTTCCCACCCTGGCCAGGGGCACTGCTCACTCTCCTTGGGAGCCCCAGACTGTCTCGTTCTCGTGACCAGGGCCATCCATGGTGTCTGCTCCAGCCCAAGGCCTAACTCCTTGCTTGGGAAGGAGTGAGGACACACGGAATGGAGGCCCAGGGGTCCTCCACCGACAGAAACTTGCTCGTCTCCAGAGCTTTGTGCGCCACGGCTGGAGGGGAGAGGACAGCGGTGGATGCTCGGAGAGCACCTACTCTGTGCCAGCACTCACTTGAGCCTTAGTGGGTTCCCTGGTCCTCGCAGCACCCTGTGAGGTCAGCGCCCATGACGTACCCCCCAGCATGGGCTTGGCTGCCATTCATGAAAAGGATACAGGAAGAACGAACAGATGAACAGATGAACTCTTTCTCCACCTCCATTCTGCAGGTAAGGAAACTGAGGCTCAGAGCCCAAAGTCGCTGATAGCGTTTGCAAACCCAAGATAATGTAAACCCAAGTTTGTCAGATCTTCCCACACAAGCCAAGGTTCACTCTTCCCACCGCACCTGCTGCCTCCAAATGCCCAGCGTGGGTTGAATTGTATGCCCTGTAGTTCATACGCCGAAGTCCTAACCCCAGTACCTCGGGGATCCTATTTGGAAATAAGATTATTACACATGAGTTACTGAGATGAGGTTATTAGGGTGGACGTGGTGTCCTTATAAAAGGGAAGTTTGGACACAGAGACACATGGAGGAAAGCTGATATGAGACAGCAGACGGCCATCCACAAGCAAGGAGAGAGGCCTAGACCTGTCCTTCCCTCACAGCTCTCAGAAGGAACGGGCTCAACACCTCGACCTGGGACTCCCAGCCTCCAGAACTGGAAGAGAATACATCTGAGTCACCCAGGCTGAGGTGCTTTGTTCCCTTAGGAATCCAACACAAGTCCCTGCCCCCAGCAAGCTACGGCCACATCTTCTCCATCTTGGAGATTCCACCGTATTCAGCCTCTGTCCTGAGTGTCAGCATTTCCCTGGGGGAAGGTGACAGAGAGGAGGCCAGTGGGGAGGCACTGGCATATTCTGAAGGCTGTCGAACCTCAGGGACCAGAGCATGGTTTCCTGGCTGAGCCCCACCCCCCATCAACCAGAAAGTTCTAGGCTCTGGCACCCCAGGCCCAACTTGTTACTTGAGGTTTGGGTGAGTGGTCTTTTCCTGGCCCTGAGCATGGGGTTCTAGGCCCTGAATACTCCCAGGATGACAGATGGTATGGTCTGTGCGATAAACTGATGACCCACCTGCATGTGGGGCTATCGTCTGAGCTCTGGCCCTCCTGAACAGAGATGCTCCCGTGGAGCAGAGCAGACCATGGGGAACAGTCATCCTGATCCGCCCAGGACTGGGGGCTGCCAACACCAGAAGGTCAGGGGCATACAGGAGACCGTCCCTGTGTGGAGTGCACGCTCCCACACTCACCTCTCCAGCCCCGTCCCTGCACTCGCCACGCTGCTGGCTTACTCGTTTCCCCATGCCCTCATGGTCACCCGGCGCCAAGTGTACCTGGGGTGGCATGAGGGGCAGACAGGTTTGGCGCCCATGCCTGGGCTTGAATATGGGTTCACTTACAAGCTGGGTGATCTTGGGCAAATTACTGAGCCTCTCTGTGCCTTGGTTCGCTTATCTGTAAATTGTGAACCTCGTGAGGTTGTCATGCAGATTAAAAGAGATGACAGGTGGGGCTCCTGGGTGGCTCAGTTGGTTGAGTGTCTGACTTCGGCTCAGGTCATGATCTCACGGTTCATGAGTTCGAGCCCTGCATCAGGCTCTGTGCTGACAGCTCAGAGCCTGGAGCCTGCTTTGGATTCTGTGTCTCCCTCTCTCTGCCCCTCTCCCACTCACGCTCTGCCTCTCAAAAATAAATGTGTTTAAAAAAAAATTTTTTTTAAGAGATGACAGGTGCACCTGCTTAGAACAGTGCCGAGGCCCCAGGACGTAACCCCCTGGGGCGCACCTCCATCTGCAATGCTTAACTCACAGCGGGAGCTTAAAGGTGGCCATGAAAAGGCTTGAACAACCTTCTAAGCTTCAGTTTGAGCCAGTGCATTTTGTCCCATTAATGGAATGCCTCTCCTAACTGCAAAGGCCCAGAATACCAGGTCAAGCCAGGGCTCGTCATCCATCACCATAAGACCACCTCCTGTTTCACCCTGCAGCCCAATCCAGTGCTCTACGGAGATAGGTCAGACCCTGGGAGCAGGCAGGCAGGGGGCCCTGACGCTGCCTCTGCAGGACAGCAGGGTCCCCAAGGCTGGGCCCTGGTGCAAGATCAGGAGAGGTGCCGTGAGAAATCAGCAAGAAGCTTCCCTTCAAGCTCTACGAGACTGCCAAATCAGGCTTTCCTGCCCCGTGGGTCTTTATTTGACCTCAAAACCAGGCCAGTCACAGGAACCTGTAAACCACACATGTGTCTCGAACACAGCAGGGCGCCCCCAGCCTCTCCTGGACCCTGCCCTGGAAACTTTCAGCCAGCTCAGGACAGGTAGGGGGCCCCAAACCTCACCAAGAGTTCTGGCCTGACCCACGAAGCAGAGATCACCCTGTGGAAAAACCCAGGCAGGAGCCAGGAGCCGACGCCAGCCATTCTTTTCCTGAAGTTCCAACGTGTGCAGAAGCGTGGGTCTCCTGGTGCCATTCCCCCAATTCTTCCTTCCTCAAGTCACACAGCCCATGAAACAGGAGCCTGCACCCCGCAGCTGGGCGGGCACACCACCTGTGGAGAACACCTGCTCCCGACCCTTTAGTGCCGTGGATGGTTCCGGAAACAGTCCTGCAATTCTCGTTCTCCTCCTGCCCCTGCCCCCAGCACATGCAGCCGCCTGACCCTGGGCCCTCTGGCAGCCTCCTCGCTGCTCCAGCCGCCCAGGGAGCCTTCACACCCACCGGTGGTCTTCAGGGCTGGAGACGGGGTGTTCCAGACAAAAGCCTTTCCTCCACCCGGGGGCCCTGTCATGCTGCCAGTCAAGGGAGACGGCCAGCCTCACACTCAGAACTTCCCAGCACATTCTTTAGGCCTGAGTGAGGTTTCCCCTGTCAAAGTCACGCCCGTATTTAATTCCAAAGGAAATTCCTTCCTGTGCCCAAGCTCTCCCTAACCAACTGAGCACTGTTGCCCCACCAACGTTAGAAACCGTGTGGGGAGCCCTCTCCACACCCCACACCATTCCTGGGGTCTGCACCGTCCCCACCCCCGCAGACAGTGGGGTGGGACCCCTGGGCCTCGCCTGGGTCTGACCTTTGCCAGACACATCTAGGACACAGTCGGCGCTCTACACGCAGGAGGTGCCTCCTGCTCAAGTCATCAGGAGCCTGCCAGGAACTCCGGGTCCCAAAGCACCAACAACGTCGCAGCAGCCAAGACTGCAGCACCTCCCAGGTCCCCCAGTATGAGGAAAGGACCCAGTCCCGCCAACCCCCACCACTGTCTCCTTGCTTGGACCCGCATGAGACCCCTTAGTTTTGGGGCCTCACAGTGGTAGGACCGCCAGATTTAGCAAATTAAAATACAGGATGAATCTGTGAAATCTGTATTTCGGATACGTGGAGAATAGTTTCGTACAGTAGGCCCCGAATATTGCATGGGACAGACTTAGACTAAAAGTTACTTTCGTGTTAGACATCTTGTGTTTCATCTGCCAAATCTATCAGCTCAGCAGGAGTGTTTCTTGGAGGAGAGACAGTGAGATTGGCCTTGGGCAGAAGGAGGATGAAAAGGAGGGACCAGTGGCCACAGAAAAGGGTGGCCTCAAAGATACCCATGAGGATGAGCCAGCAAGGACATCGGGGAGCCCCCTCTTGACGCTGGGCCGTCAGCTGGGAGCAGAGGACCACCGGGAGTCTGGGCCGTCCATCAGAGGCTGTGTGTGCAGGCACAGCTTCTGGACTTCTCATGTTTCCTGTACACCAGAGTTGTCCTACACCCTAGATGCTGACTCATGTAATTTCCACAACAATCCGCTGAGAGAGGTACTTTTATTATTTCTGTTTTATAGATAAGGAAACAAAGGCACAGAAAGCTCAAGACACTTGCCCAAAGCCGCACAGCTTGTGAGCAGCAAGGTTGGAATGTGAACGTAGACCTGCTGGCTCCTAGCTAGGTCAGACAAGAAATGGGAGCCAGGATCCAGAAGCCTGCGGGGCCTTGCCTTTCCCAGCCAGCCTTGCCCTCCACCCGTGAGCATTTCCTTCCTGGGTAAGAAGATCCCCAACAGAAGAGGGGGGCACAATCCCTGGTACCAGGAAAGGCACAAATCGTGCAATTGAACCTCAACTTTCCTAGCTGCTCTGTCTCTCCCATCCACTGGGGGATACAGCCCACCTCCCCTTGTGCTTTCCAATCACAGGGGGTGCCACTGCGCCCTCCTCTCAGGGAAGCGGAGGCGGGGCTAGGCTGGGCCCCATCGGCAGTACCCCCTCCCTGTCCTGCTATTTCTGTTGAGGACCCACAGGCCTGTGGTGGCTGCAGCCCCAGTGCCCCGTTCAGGCCGAAGTCCCACAGGGGACTCTAGGAGAAATGCTTCCAGTAACGGGCAGAGAGCCAGGTTCTTGCCAGGTTCCCAGGAACTGAATCCGGACTAGATCCCAGGAGGAGACGCTGAGTGCCAGAGAGAGACAAAGCAGGCTTCATTCCTTCCAGCTCCTGCCCCGAGAGGTCTCTATCCCTGCCCCGCTCCTTCTAGGGCCTGGAAATTGGGAGAGAGGGGCTCCCTCTCAGACTCAAACACAAAAGTGACGCCGCCTCGCCGACAAGGGAGGGCTTGATGGCCCTCACAGAGGGCCCTACCCACCTACTGAGGTCACACCTCATTCCCGGCACCATTCTTGTAGCGAAGAGGCTGGCTGCCAGCCTCTCCTCCAGGCTCCTGCTGCAGCCCGAATTATCTTCCTAAAACACAAACCTGATTACGCACATCCCAATCACAGCGATTCAGAAAGCCCCAGCAGAGCCCTCGAGAAAGCAGACAAGCAGACGAGCAACTAATTCAATCAACACCTAACAGAAGGAGACAAGCTGCCCTCCAGGCCTGGGAACGGCCAGACTGCATCTGTGACACTAGCATAATAAAATGATGTGACAAGGGGGCAGTGAGTAAAAACACAGGTGTGTCCCCCAGTGACCTGGGAGGGGGCGCCCGGGGTTCAGGCGGTGGGGTCTCTCACTCTGGCTGCAGCAGGCAGCGCCTGGAACCTGTGAACTGCCCTCCGTAATACTGTCTTCCCATGGCTTGAATTCTTATCCAGCAACCTTCAGACAGCCAACCTGGCTCCCCAGGACCTCGGCACCAGATAAGGGGTGTCCTGGATGGGGTCTCAACGTTTCTGCCACTGCAAAGAGGCGCTCCTCACTTTCGCAAATTAACAACCTTGCTTTTTGGTTTACGCACCAGTGAGGCTCGAGATATAGTTGGCAAGAGGGCCAAGAATGCCCAGTCTCTGGATGTACAGGGCTCAAGGGTCCTGGATTCTAGTAAATTCACCAAGGTTGTGAGTCCCCACAAGACCTTCACCCTAAGGACACTCTACCTTGCAACTCACTGTCTTTCTACCTTCCCTGCCAACCATAACCTGCAGTCTAAACTCTGCATGGCATACAGAGCCTGTAACAGTTCCCAATCTGCTTTCCTGTCGGATTTCCTCACCACCCCCCTAAGATCCAATCTTAGTTCCAACTTCTAGAATGTCCTCACTGATTCATCTTTAAGAAGCAGCACAAGTGTGCCCTCCTCAATGAAGCCCTCCCTGACTCTCCCCACCGGGAAGCTAGCACTTGTCTCCTTGGTACCCCCCTAGCCCTCTATCCACCCCAGTAGAAGTTGGGTGAAGAGAGGAAGGCATTTAGTCTCAAAGAACCAACGGAAGTTTGTAAGACTTGTCTAGACTCCCAGTGCAAAAGCCTAGATTCAGGTTGCAGGGGGAGCTTTTCTCTCTGTTGGGTTGGCCAACATGACCCCTGGCTGCTCGGTCATTGGTGTCACTAGGCAACCCAAGCTGGGAAATGCCTCAGTCCCCAAAACCCCCTGAGACCTTTACGTGAGTCACCGGCATCTTCTCACCCAGAGCACTTATAGAATCTTTGAGCCCAGGGATTGTTTCCAGAAATGAGAAGTAGGAGAAACTGGAAGAGCAGCATACCCACTACCAAATCATCCCGTCCTCACCCCGAGAGAGCACAGAGGCTCTAGGGATTCACTTGAACTGAAGGTGGAGGGGGTGACACTGCGTGAGCTTCAAGGCTGGGTCCTACGAGGCCAAGCAGCTTCTGCTCAGCTCTCCCCCTCTCCAGACAGCCTCTGGGCCAAGCCTCCATGTAGGGAGGAAGCTCAGGCTTCATGGAGAGGCCGGCAGCACCAGCTAGCGTCCCAGCTGGCAGCTGGCAGCTGAATGCGAAGAGCCCCGAGATGATTCTGGCCTTAGCCACTGAGTCACCCCTGGCTTCAAATCTGAGCTCCCAGAGTGTAGAGCAGAGATGACCCACCCCGCCGCACCTTTTCCAAATCCCTGACCCCTCGTTGTGAGCATAACAAATATTGTTATACAGCACTGGGCGGGGGGGGGGGGGGGGGCAGACAACTAGAGCAGTGCTTCCCAAAGCTGCCAGTGCTTATGCTGGGCCCGCTCCCCTGCGGCAACCTCAGGCAGCCATTTAGAGCGAGGCAGCCAATTCCACATCCCTCTGCTTACTCGCCTCAGAGCCTGGTGGCTGATGTCAGGAATCTTTGATCTCCACTTTGGCCCTCTCTGGCCGTGACCACGGCACAGCCTCTTTGGCCCTTGGCTTCCCTCCAGGCCAAGCAGGTTTGATGCCGTTTTCCTTGGCTGGATGGCTCCACTCACTGTTTCAAAGTCCACCAAAGCTAGCATTTCTATGAATTCAAGTGGTTTTCAGAAAATACCAATCCCTGTTGATGTTCAGTCTCTGGGGTTGGCGGCTGGGGGTGCCTCCTGTGGTCCTGATTGGTCTCTGAGGAAGAGGCCACCCCTCAATCCTAGTCATGACCCCACGGTGCTGGAAGAGAGATCCATGGAGGATCTTTGTGCCTTCTGGTTTTGTTTTTTTTTTTTTAAATTAATTCATTTATTTTGAAAGAGAGAGCATGGGCAGGGGAGGGCAGAGAGGGAGGGAGAGTGAGAATCCCAAGCAGGCTCCACACGGTCAATGTGCAGAGCCCAACACGGGGCTCAACCTCACAAACTGTGACTTGAGCCAAAATGAAGAGTCGGATGCTTAACCAACTGAGCCACCCAGGCGCCCCTGTGCTTTCTGTCTTTTGAAATAAATGTTCTGGGCAATGAACGGCAGGTGTCACAAGCAACGTCTGGGGAGCGACAGCAGGCCCTCCAGGCTCCTCAGCTACGGGTCAGGGGTCTGGAAGGAGAAGCGGCATTGTGAGCAGTCCTCCTTGGGGGGAGAGGGTTGGGGGTTGCCGCAGGCAGGTTTCCTAGGAGACGGCTCCAGGAAGCCGTGACAGGAATGTCTACGGGAAGGCAGGTTTTTGGCGTCAGTCTGAAGGGTCGATGCTGCCTGACCCCTCCCGGCCTCTCATCTTCAAATTCTGCTGCTTCAGGCAAATCTCCACCGCCCTCCTCTTCCTCCTTTTCCAGTTGTGAACAGACATAGCTGTCTGACTCACGTCTTCATCCACATCCCGCATCCCTTCGCCTCTAGTCCTGCCGAGCCTTGGCCACTCGTTGTAACACATGCAGCCAGAACCAGAGCTCCCCTTGGTGCTGGCATCTGCCCCAGACAAATAGCACTCAGCCTTGGAGGACAGCAGTGCCGTTCCCTTGGCAGTGGTGTCCTGGGCCTTCACACTGCTGTGACTAGAGGCCACAGCAGTGCCTCGGGAGCAGATCAGGATGATGCTCCCATGTGACCATGGCGGGCGGGAGCCAGTCAGGGCCTTGTGGGGTAGCCGGGATTTTGTGTCCTCACCCTCAGACATCTTATACAGCTTCTGATGAAATCACCTTGCTTCAAACAAAGCAATTAATAGGCTAACGCTCAGTCACATCCAGGTCGTCTACTGGCGCTCACTAACCCGGGTATTGTCCATGTGACTGGTTGTGTGATCATTCATTCACACAGTGGGGGGAAGGATAATAATTCAGGAAATGAAGAGTAGGAATAGGGCAGGTTTCAGGGGTAGGAGGCAAATATCTGCTAGGTTTTTCAGTAATTACCAAAAGCTAACTGGGTTCTGAGAGTGTTCTTTCTGCTTAGTCATATCTTGGTTACACTCACCACCCTGCCTCCATCGTTGGGGATGGATAGAGTCTCACAGTATTTACTCGGTTGGTATCTTGTTTACTCTTTTTATGAGTCAGTGAGCTGACTCAGCCTAACCCAATCCCTTCGTAATGATTTTCCTTTGCCTTGGGAAGGAATAGATGTGTCCCGTTCCTTTCTTACTCTTAGCCGTGGGAAATGGTGCCTATACGAGATCCGGTTTCTCAGAGGCTGGTGTTCTCAGACTCGGTCCCTAAGCACATACACTGGAGAGAACCGCGGGTGGTGGAGACCAGAGCACCTTCTCTTCTCGTCCATCCCAAAGGCATGGGGCTGGAGTCGTCAGTGGAGCGAGTGGGGTCTTCTCTGAGGGACAAAAGGCTCCGGGGCAGTGCAGTGATCCCCCTGACACACTGAACATCTCCAGCAGGCTGTCTTTTCAGTATCCTCGGGCTGAGCCATCAATGAGCAGGCCCCCAAGGGAGCCAGAGGTCAGGAGATACTTCAGGAGGCAGTTGACCCTGCTGAGCCATGACAAAGGTCTCTGGCCTCCCCAGACGGAGGCTGACCTCTGCTGGAGTCCCAAGCGGCTCCCCTTCTGGGCCACACAGGCATCAAACAGCAGATCTGGGGAGCACCTGGGCATACCTACATCCGAGATGGACCCCAATCCCAGCATTTTTAAGAGCTCCGCAATGTTGGTGACCAGCATTTGTTCAAACTTCAGTTTCCTGCGGATGGATCTTCATAGTCCTTAGGATTCAGACCACCTGGATGGAGGCCGGCACTACTCTGGGCCTCAGGGCTTAGTCCCGTCTACGATGGTGGGGATTCCACTCCAGAAAATGCAACAGATGGATCCCTTTCAGTAAACTGTCCACCTAACAGGTTGTGTCTAAATCCGAATGACTCAGAGGCCCCAGTGTGACTGGCCACTGGCCTTTTTCAAAATAGGGGGCCTTAAGCTTTTTTGTGCCATGGACTCCTATGGCAGCTGAATGAAGCCCATGGACCCTCGCTCAGAATAAGGCACGGTGAATAAAGGAAAACACACAAGACTACAAAGGAAAGTGATTGCACTGAAATACAATTAGCAAAGTATTTTGAGATACAGTGTGTCACGAGTTTCTTTACTAACACACTCAGTAAGTGAGAGCTACTGGCAGGCCTGATGATGACCTTAATTTCTAAATAGTGGTGACTGTAGATGCTGTTTCAAAGCATCTGCAGCAACAGGAAGAGAATTTAAAATTGGTATTGCTCACAAAGGCACTGCTAATAACACTGTGCTTTGTTGCCTACACTCAAGATTGAGGGAAGCACCACTTTGATTTCGAAGTCCGTGAAGACAAGTGTGTATTTTTTTTCCCCCAAGAGTTCTATCCAAGTTAAGAAGGTGATCCTCATGCATATCCAAGGTTAAAAATAAAAAGCACGGCTTTTAGTGCCTCAAATGTCAGGCCCTCTTTTAAAAACACATCTTAAAGAATCCCTTCAAGTTTTTTTTTTTTTTTTAATAGGAAAAAAAAAAAAAAAGAAAATTGAAAGCAGCATAACAAACACAAAGTTGTTTCCCCCCTGCAGAAAAAGTCACTTCCCCCGCCCTCTGCCAGGCCGCTGGGTGGGGGAACCAGCCTGGCATTCATCCTGGGCCTTGAATGAGCTTCTAAACCCCAAGTCCTGGCCCCTTTCCTGCCCTTAGCAATTATCCTCTCTTCTCCCAACACTACCCACCAAGTTCTACCACAGTGAGGGCTAAAAAGGGGCTTGTGGAATTGTTAAGCCTTCCAAGTTGAACTGCTTATGTTAACGAGCCTGGAAAAGGCCTTAATATGTTTCAGGTGTGGAAAACACATGCTCTAGCCTCCTTCTGCTCATCTTCTTGTGCTTCCCCGTGGTGGGATGGCGGGGTCGGGGGAAAGCTGTGGCTGCATGCAGTGGTCTATGCAAGGTGGTGTGGGCACACCCAGCTTTCCCGCGCCCGACACCCCGAGGCGCTGGTGCCGAGAAGTCCAGCCACACGGAGCTGAGACCCAGCCCCCGCGCTCTGCAAGGATCCGCTCCCCTCAGGGTAAGCTCCCCAGGTCTGCTTCCTTCCTCAGTCCTCCTTGCTGGGCGAGCCTGGGTAAGTCACCTAACATCCCTGGGCCACAGCTTCCTCACCTGCAAAATGAGAATGGGGAAACCTAACGGACTACGTCGCCAGGAAGATGAAAGGTGGTGAATATGGCCACCTATCACGGCATGCGCCCCACATTCCGTTGCTGTCAGAGGCCTCCCATCCGGCCCTTCTGGAAGGTGGTGTCGTCCAGAAGGAGCCTTGGCTTTGAAGTAAAACACTTATTTCCAAATCCCAGCTCTGCCACCCCCATGCTGGGTGGCCTTGGCTGGTCACCCTGTGCTTCCTGGTCTTTAACAGGAAGCCAGCACCCCGTTTAAGGCGGGTTTGGTAAGAGTTAAGGAAAAGAGCATCTATGAAATGGTCACACAGCACCTGGCACATAGTAGGTGCTCAGTGAATATTCTTTTTCCTTTCATCCTCCCAATCTTAGCAAAGCGCTCGCGGGGAGGGGAGCAGCTCTGCCAGGCAGGCACTGAGTAGGACTACTGGCCTCTCTGCTGCTGGGTGTGTGTTCTCTCCGGGGAAGGAGGTCCCTGTACACATTGTCGGGAGAAACACAGGGCCTGTAAGCAATGGGAAAAACAAAAGGGTGCTGGGTGGGGAAACTTGTGCATGTGGGAATGAGCCTATGTCCCGCGGCTTCCAGGACTTGAAAAGGATGGAGTCTGCTGGCCTCCACGCACTTCTAGCCTCCCAGGCACCCAAGGGCCTGGGGCTCAGGCCTTCCTCTGTCTTCCAGCCAGGACATTTTCCGTCCTGACCATACTCACGAGGCAGTGGGCTCTTACTGTCCTTTGTGCCTGCTCCCTCTTCAGGGAGGCCTTGAATCATGAGACTATGGAAAATTCGGGCTGTTTCCCTGTGGCTGGACTTTCCACATCACATCATTGAGATCTGTCACTGGCCAACTTCTTCAGATACGTGGGCATGCCACCCACTTAAAATGCTTTTCTCCAGTGGTTTAGCATGTTCCTCTTTGGTGGCAGCTGGTCTCTCACCGACCAGTGGTGAGAACAGAAGAAAGTGGGTGAGAGATTCCATGGTTTCCTGAACAACTCTCCTCTGCTCTCCTCTCTGGGTGACCCCAAAGGGTTCTGCCATCCTCAGGAGGGAAAGATTCCAGCATTCACTGCTACGGAGCTGCCCTTTGGGGAGTTTGGTTTTTCATTCTGGGTGTTTAGGGAGGAAGTGTTTAATGACTCAATGTAAATGACAGGAATGTGGGGCGCCTGGGTGGCTCAGTCAGCTAAGCTTCCGACTTCGACTCAGGTCATGATCTCACGGTTCGTGGGTTTGAGCCCCGCGTCGGGCTGTGTGCTGACAGCTCAGAGCCTGGAGACTGCTTCAGATCCTGTGTCTCCCTCTCTCTGCCCCTCCCCTGCTCACATTCTGTCTCTCTTTCTCCCTCCCGAAAAAAAAAAATAAAAAAAAAAAAAAAACAAAATAAAATCAGATAAATGATAGGAATGTAATGAGAGGTGGAGAGATCATGAGAACCTCTTCAAGCACCTGAAATCACGGCTGTAAACTTGCACGACTTTCTCTATCAGAAATAGGTCTATTTATCGAAAAGCCCACAATTTATGCCCATGTTCACAGCCTGATTCTACCACTCAGTCAACCGTCTACCACTTCAAGAACTTAACTTCTCTACACTCTGATGTCCTCTGCTGTGAAAGAATACTGACTTCTCAGGATGGTAAAGGATTAGAAGAAAATAAAACCTGTAAAAACCCCTGGTGCACAGCCCAACACAAGGCGTCAGTAATGTAGACAAATGAACGAAAGCTAACAAACACAGAGGGGGTCATCTTTCTTGTCATCTGCCTGTTTGTAGCTCTTCGCTGAACTTTATCTTCAAGGATTTCTGCTCCTGCTTATATTCCCCAAGTTATTCCTTGGTCATACAGTCCTCATTAAATCTGTGCACTCAACTACTAAGTGCCTACCTCTGGTCAACACAGAGGTGAACGTGACAAAGTCCCTCCCTTCCCAGTGATGAAGGGAGCCTAAGGCCAGCTGAAGGCAAAGCACGTGCTGGCAAACACCCCCACATGTGTGACATCCCTCGGGCACTCCAAAGGAAAGGAGTACCCAGGGAACAGTTCACTGATCGAGATCACAGTCATGCAGGACAGCGGTCTCCATCAGTTTACATATGTCTTAGTAAATTACCAGAAAAAGGCACTCTTATCAACAGCCTACTCTCCAGACACCTCTAGACTCAGTTTCCTGGTGCCCCCACCTCACCTTCCCCTCCATAGTGATGTGGGGAACAAAGAAGGAAATGGTAGGTAAAATTAAATTTCTTCCTGACCTGCAGCCCTTTGACAAATACTTGAGGCAAATACAGAGTATAACATTTCTCCAGGAACTCCCTACTGTCTTAATGTTAATGCCTTGCTACAGAGAAACAGCCTTATCTTGACAAGAGCAAGGCCTCTCGTATCTTATGAGTCTTCTTTAGCATATGCAAGTCCTTCTAGATGCCTCCCCTTGGCCTTTACCTCCCCCAACTCCACGGATATAACCTCTCACTCTTCACAACCCCAGTGCAGCTCTTTCTGCCCACGGGTCCTGTCCCGTGCTTTAATAAAATCACCTTTTTGCACCAAAGACATCTCAAGAATTCTTTCTTGGCCGTTGGCTCTGGCCCCCAGCACCACTCCAAAACCCCATCACCAGGGCTCATGGTCTTCTAGACCCTTCTCCCTGCTGCCACTTTACGAACTTCTGATTTTCTCCCTGGGCCTGAGAAGACCCTTCCCCATTGGTCTTCATCATCTTTCTCAGCATTAGGCAGACCGTCTTCTCTGTTACTAATCTTCGGAGATGTGGCACCCAGAAACCTGCTTCCTCAACAGGAAACTCCAGGTCCACAATGTATTAAAAACCTAACTGGACAATAAAGTCCCAACTCCATGATTTGGAGAAAATTCATTTCTGTTTTCTCATTTTGTTTTAATGTTTTTTTTTTTTTTATGTTTGAGAGAGAGAGACAGAGTATAAGCGGGGGAGGGACAGAGAGAGAAGGAGACAGAATCTGAAACAGGCTCCAGACTCTGAGCTGTCAGCACAGAGCCCGACGCAGGGCTCGAACTCACGGACTGTGATATCATGACCTGAGCCAAAGCTTGAAGCTTAACCGACTGAGCTACCCAGGGGACCCAACTGTTTTCTCATTTGTAAAATGAGAGGTTTGGTCTAGAGCAGGAATAAGAAATGGATGTCAAGTATAGTGCTTTTCCAATTGATTTCCAGTGGCTGCTTGAAGTGCTGGGTTGTCTCAAGTTCCAAGGCCCTATCTGGGCTCATTAGGAAGTAACTGCAATGGCTGCCATAGTCACAGTGGTGGGGGAGGGGGGAATGGCAGTGTTGTGCCACCTGCTTTCATCCCTAGTCTACAGGAGCTCGAAGGTCCCTGATAAAATTTTCCATTTATAACTCTGTGACTCAGTGCAATATCGTTTTACTTTATCTTTGGCATGAGGACTGTCTTCATACACAACAACTTTCTCATCTGCTTTATTTAGCACCTCAGCGGCCATCACCTGAGAAACTTTCTGAATTACTGTGTTTCAAGTGAAGCAACTTTACAACAAAACAAACATATTTATTGATTTGTCACAGTCCAGAAAGCTGCTTCCTGTCCCCAGGGGTCCGGCAAAGCAGGTCAGAAGGAGAATTTACATTTACTGGGTATCTATTAAGTGCCAGATGCTTTCTACACATTGTCTCTTCTAAAACACCCTTGGGGGGGTCACTGAATCCTCCTTTCACAGAGCAGGGACCAGCGCTCAGAGCAGTGAGGGAAGCCCTTCCCCTCTCTCCACGGGATTCCAACCCATGGCACTTCGCGACTCCAAATTCCACTGCACTGTGCTCCCTTAAATGTGCCCAAAGTCTTGTTTCTTCTTATTCTTCCAGGAGGTGGAGGTTAAAAATGAAGCTAACGGCAGTTCTAGACTGAGCCATGAGATGTGTGCAAACATTTAGATGGCCCCATCCGCAGCCATCATTCCCATGGTTTTCCCTCCAGTCTGCTGGAGCTGTCACCAAGAGCAGACGTTCCTGCCTGACTGGGAGGCCAGCTAAGCTCATCAGATTTGGGGGCCTGACGGTGAGTCCCCTTCCTTACCCAGGTCCCCTCCACTGGCCCTACCTCTGATCCAGAGGAGGACAGGGCATGGCCAGGGCCTCCACTGGCACTGTCCTCTGTCCTTCCTCCCAGGAAAGCCCTCCCTACCACCAGTGGGAATTCAAACACTGCTGCCACCACCACACCCTCTCCCCGGAAGTCAGACACCCCACCTGAGCCCCCGGGAGTCTGTGGTTCCCCCGGGAGGAAAGTGGGAGGCCTGTGGAGCCTCCATGATTCTTCTAGGAGACTCTGTTGGGGGGTCTTGTAAAGGAGGGAGGGGACAGGGCATAGATTAAAAACGGTCAAGAAAATCACATCTTTGGATCCCAGAGATGAATCTCCAAGATGGAGGCTGGCCCTGCATGCAGCCAACCTGGGGCTAGAGGCTGGGGCCAGGGTGGGAATCTCTGGGCAGTGGCGGCAGTTCCACCTCAAAGACATCCCCTGAGGCTGTGGCTGTCACACTGCAGAGGCCACACTGCCTTGACCAAGGGCAGCAGAGCCCAGGAAGTTTTATCCAGCCCTTCTGCTCAGATTGGGCCCTCGAGTCCCCCAGCACCTGCAGTCGTGGAAACCAAGAGATAAAAAAATGTCCCACCTCATGCCCCCTGGTGGGAATGGACAATAGGTCGGCTGCTGTGGGAAACAGTATGAAGGTTCCTCAAAACATTAAAAACAGAATTACAATATGACCCAGCAATTCCAGTTCTGGGTTGATACCCAAAAGAACTGAAATCAGGGACTCGAAGACAGTATTTGCACAACCCCTGTTCACAGCAGCATATCGGCAATAGCCCAGAGGTGGAAACAACCCAAGTGTCCACTGATGAGTGAATGGAAACAAAATGGCATAGGCATACAACGGGAATATTACTCAACATTACAAAGGAAGGAAATTTTGATACATGCTACAACATGCTAAGTGAAATGAGCCAGTCACCAAAAAAACCAAACTTAAACAAAACAAAAAACAAAAACAAATACTGTATGATACCACTCATAGGAGCTACCTGGAGAAGTCAAATTCCTAAGAGACAGAAAGCAGAAGATTGGGGGTTGGGGTTGGAAGAAAGGATGCCATAGGGAGTTACTGTTTAATGGGTACAGCATTTCAGTTCTGCAAGATGAAAGGATGTCTGGAGATTGGCTGCACAATGGTGTGAATGTACCTACTACTGAGCTATGTACATAAAAATCATTGGGCACGATAAATTTGATGTTGTATGTATTTTACCTTACCACAATTAAAAAAAATGGTCCATTAAGTGTACGGGTTTTGGGAGTTTGGGAATCAAGAAGACATGAGGGATGTGTTTTGTGTTTTTTTTTCTTTTAGTACAGGCTCTGCTTGTACAACTTCTCTGAGCCTCAGTTACTTCATCTGTAAAATGGGGCCAGTAGGTATCTGCCTTGTGTGGTTCCCACGCAGATTAGGTAAGGGGAAGTTGGTCAGATCCTAAGCACAGTGCCTGGCACACAGCCAGGACTCCACAAATGGCAGCTCTTCCCTTCATCATCATCTATTACTATTAGCGTCATTACGGTCATTAGTTATTACTGAGCACTCCATACATCACAGCACCGATGGGGTGGTCTGAACTGTTACCAGGATTTTCCCTGAAAATGAGCAACAGGTGGACTTGGAGGGGGGGGGGGGGTGGTAACTTTCTGGCCACTTTCAGCACCATACGGACTAAATGAGGGAATACGGTGGGATGTTGTGGCCCTTGGTATTATTTTTTTTCCCCCGATGTTACTTTTAAAATAACACAAAGTGGGTTCACGAGCTTTGGGAGTTACTCAGAACAATGCCAAGGGGCAAGGAAGGGCAGAGCCACATATCTTACAGCCAGGATGCAAAGGTCCTATGGTGAATGTCGCTCAGGCTGCTCTGGGGGAGGGTCCTTAGGTCCCAGTAGCAGCAGACAGCCAGACACCTACCTGGGGAGCTCTCCAGCCCCGGACATGCTCGGGCTGCTCAGAAACCACAGAAGTCGGCTTGTTCTGCAGCAGATGCCGTCAGCCTGATGAGATTTCAAGTTCGATCACTGTCATTTAGCTGGCCTGCCTAGTGGCACCAAGCAAAAGCAGACCATTCCATTTCTAAGTAAATGTTTCCAGATTCCAATCTCTGAGGCCGGGCATTTTGTAGGGCACAAGGGATTCAGACCTTGAACTTCACCAGGATTAAGCAAAACTTTGTCCCCACCAATGAACGTTTCCACTAACCAAACCATGTCTTCCTGGTTCTTTCCTCTGGGGATTGTGTGGAGCCTCAATACACTGTATACACAGTACAGGGCATGTCAAACTGTTTCAGATGGAGGATGTTACTAACTCAGCACGTATGTCTAACTCCTTGGCTGGGCTCTTGAAGCCTTTCCTGATCTAATTTCTGCCTCTCCCCAGCCTCATCTGCTGCTCCCCCCAAGCATGCATCCGCTCTGGCTTTCTAAACTATGCAGTGTTCCTCACACGTGGTCTTATTTCCGTAAGCCTCCCTGGCTTTGAACCAAGAATGTTTCTGCAAGGAATGCCCTTCCTCCCCACAACTGAGAATTCCTAGACATCATCCAAAATACAGCTCAACTGTCACCTCTTCCGGGAAGCCGGCTGAGAAATGTGAAGGGTCTAAGACTTTACCCTGCTTGCAAAGTGACAAGTGAACCTTCCACGGCTTCATGGATGGCAGCAGAAGACAGGAGACCCCTGGGTCAGAGACAAAGGACCTTACTGCTGACAACACAGAAGTAGTATGAGCTTCATGTCTGTGATGGGTCCCCTTGGCTTCAAGTCCCATGGGGCAACCAACGGGGGCCCAGGTGGGTGCTGTGCATTCAGTGGGTGTGCATCAGAGCTGAGGAATGTCCGGCTTAGAAAACCCAAATCTTTTATAACAGACTGCAGTCAAACCTGCCCTCTGCCCAAGAGGAAGAGCCATCTCTATCTTCCAAGGTTGCTTGCTGTACAAACATCCTTGAAAAGACAGTCTGGAGCAAAAGGGCAATTAGTGCCTCTGTTTATAAAATGAGCACAAATGCCACAGACTATGAAGGACTGTCTCCCAACAAAGTCCTCCCTGGCTACCTGATATGGCAGCTGCACAGTGCTCCCTCCCACCATCCCCTGTACGACCTCTGCCTTAGGAAGAAATATGAATTCATGTTATGACCTGTGTATTTTTTTTTGGTCTACTACCAGCCTGGGTGCTCTCTGAAGTCAGGGACTGTCTTTTCTGTTTATCTGTCAGACACAAAGAAGTGCTCAATAAATGTGCAAATAAATGAATAAGTTGAATAATTAATATTGGGAATTTTGACAGCTGTGGTTTTGGGGTAATCAGATAAGGACAACAAATGTCTGGCATTTACTGACTGCTTACTCTTACGTTGTACACAATGTGTGGCTTTTTTTTTTTTTTTAACCTGGATTATTTTTATCTTATCTGCAGGGCAACACTACATGGAAGGTACTTTCATTAATACCGCTGTACCTGTGGAGAAACTAAGGCTTAGAGCAGTTAAGGCATTTAATCAAAATCACACAGCTCATAAGCCATAAAGGCCCGCACTTTGAACTGGATCCGCCTGGACCCAAGCCCTTAGCCACCCCACTGAAATGCTTCTCCTACAGGAGGCAACCAAGCATTTGTCCGGAGTGTTTGTGGAGGTGGGGGGAGGAGGAAGGAGGCAATACTTGTCTTTTCGTGTTCACAGGGGTGAGGGCAGTCACCTGCATGTCACTGTCACCCCCTCCCCAGGGTGACTTGTACACTGAACGCTGGGATAGTTTCCACCAGAACTTCACACCTTCCTAATCTGCCCCACAGTGGGGCAGATGCTTTTTGGTCTCGGGAACAGTCTGGAATGCAAAACTGACCTTGCTCCCTGAAAGGGGGAGTAAGGATGAGATAAATCTGTGGAGCCTCTATTTGCTACAACTTCTAACACTCAGACAGCCATTGCCCTGAACCTACTGGTATCCAAAGAAATAGAAATTAAAAAAAAGGCTCTAGATGATCACCCATTGTAACACCCACTATAGATGAGGGTTGGTGGAATACAGTCTCAGAAACTGCTAAGAATAAAAGTAGTACAATCTTTCTGGAGGAAAATACGGCACTATCTCTCAAAATGTTACATATGCACACCCTTTGGCTTAGCAGTTTAATTTTTTAAATTTACACAATGAAAATACTTGCAAAATCATTTAAAAACATAGACAGATGTGGGGTTCCTGGGTGGCTCAGTTGGCTAAGCGTCAGACTTCGGCTCAGGTCATGATCTCACGGGTCATGAGTTCGAGCCCCGAGTCGGGCTCTGTGCTGACAGCTCAGAGCCTGGAGCCAGCTTTGGATTCTGTGTCTCCCTCTCTGTCTGCCCCTCCCCTGCTCATGCTCTCTCTCTGTCTCTCAAAAATAAAAAAAAATGTTAAAAAATTTTTTAAAAATATGTAGACAGATGATTATGGCAAAATTATAAATAATTCATATGCACCTCTTAAAAACATTTTTAAAATATAGAAATAAAGGAAAAGTCTCTGCAAATTTCAATTCCTCCAGAGATATCTACTATTAATGATTTAGCATATATTTTGCTCAGCTTTTTAGGCATACTTTTCTTTCTAAAAATAAGGTATTTTTATATGCTGTATGTGTAAAGTGTATTTTATATACTTTATATAGTATACACACTGTTCTGCAATTGCTTTTTTCACTTAACATTGAATTGAAGACATCCTTTCATATTAACTTCCATGAAACCTAAATGAAACTCATTTGTGTTAACTTCATAGTATTTTCATGTTGCATGTGGCATCATGTATATTTCATGAATTCCTTCTTGAAGGATACTTAGGTCGAGGAGAGTACAATTTAATACGGCCAGGTTATAGCTCAAAGAGAAATGCCTACTTCTTATTCAAATCCACTCACCCACATCAACTTTATTTGGGACTGTTTATCCATTTCTCAGAATGATCCAGAACTCTTCGATTTTTCCTAAATTTTTTTCCTGCTGTATTAAGGCATGAGGGCCTTAAACTTGGCCAGAAATCACAAAGTCAACTCAAACTATAAATCTAGAAATGCAAACATACCCAGATGTTTGGTTACAGGACTGGAGACCTGCACATTCACACAAGACTATGCTATCACCCTTACAACCCTAAGTCGGCTATTTTCTATAGAAACCAGTATACATCCTGCCAGCTTCCCGGAACTTGTCAGCGCCTGACTGTCACCTATTCTTGTCATTCACTGTGTCCCATCCTTCCTTCAGCGTGTATCCCCAATGCCCAAACCAGACACAAATGACTGGCAAGGACAAGATGGGGGCAGGGTGAGTCAACCTGAGCACAGAGCTTCTGGCAAAGCCCATGACTCAGAGGGTGAGGCAGGCCTCAGAAGAACTTAGCCCCAGGCTTTAAACATCAAAGCAAAGAAGCCAGTGGAGGCCTTTTACACATACCCTCAGCTGCCAAGCAAATTCCATTCTTTTTCCAACAGGTTGCTGGGAACCAGGGGAGAAGCCAATTAGAACCCAGTTTTAATTACTTTTCAATAATAACAAGCCTTACAAAGAGCTTTTATAAACCCTGCCTTCCTAGATTCTCACCCAACTTTGTCAACCAGAGATTATTAGCCCCATTTGATAAATGAAGAAACCGAATCACAGAGGTCAGAATTTGTAAGGGTCAAGGCAGGGTTTGAACCCAGGTTCAGACTACCTTGTTCAGACTTCAATCGGCCTGGACACAGACAGGGAAGGGCTGTATTTCCCGGGACTTGGCCACCCCTGCCTCCCTGCCCAACAGGACTCCCAACAGGAGGCAAGGACTTTGGGAGCTGACCGAGTTTCTCTAACAGACTCATGCCCTGCCCAATGCATTTCTGTTAAAATACACCTCCAGTGACTTGTTATCATGGTGCCCTCAGCAATTCCACTAAATTGATAAGGGCAACTCCAGCATCAAATATCAGGGGATGAGGAGCAAATGAAGCTGGTACCCCACCTGTGTCGACTCTGTGATGAATGAACGGTTGGAAGCAAAGGAGAACCTGAGGCCTAATGGAGAAGGGGGTCATCTAACCTCCTTTCTTCTCTCACATGCTTGGTGGGTCTGTCTCTCAGGGCTTTGAGGTGACCAGATGTTTACCATTCAAGGGGAAACAAACCAACATAAGTCTTCAAAAAGTCCAGCCATGGTTTACCATTCTACTTCCCCAGCCTTCGACACAAAAAACAAAGTACCCTCACAAAAGAGAAGACATTTGGTTTCACACTTGTGGAGAATTCCATTGTCACTGTCCATAGACCACCATCTCTAGTAAAAAAAGGCACTGTCTGCACTGATCATTCTCTGGGACAAGGGAGTCTTGGTCACTCAAACTGCTACCATCTGGATGTTTTGGGTAGTGAAATGTACCTGTGGTCTCCTAAGTCTTGAGTGGTATCTTGGAGTTGGCTGTACGTGATTGAATGTGTAGGTTCAAACTAGGTATAGTCAGCTGGAAAAACAAACTCACTCTTCTAGATCATATTCGAATGTGAAAACAGAAAAGACAGCAAATGCATGATGTGCTAGGCTTTGTAGTTGTGAGCTGTATTTTAATGAGAGGACATGTCCCTTCAAAATGGTGCCTTGGCTAATTGGGCGAGATGCTTCATGTTTGGGGACACTGTTCTATAAATAAAAGCTTCTCGTTTATGCATAATGGCTTGTCCGCTCTCTGGCTTCCGGCACGCCACTTTCTTCCTAACCCCTCCGCTCAAAAGTAGCCCAACATCAATCAGCCCACCCACTGGCCCGTGAAGGGAGCCGGGCTGAGGGCTTAGAACAAAAGCCTCACAGAAAGACGTCAGACCCCATCACCATCGCAGGGGCGCTCAGGTGAAATAACAAAACGCTTTCACAACTGAATGTAAAAACAGACCAAGACCTTGCACATACTGGGCTAAATTTTCTAGACAGCCATATAGTATTACTGTCTGTAACTTTCCATGGGCCTCCTTGGGTTACCATACATATTAATACACATTGCAGCATTTGAAGAAAGGAAAATACGGAGTGCACGGTGATTATTTTTAATTGAATTCATCTGGGCGTTTTAAATCCTGAAACTTCAGCCCCTGTTTACAGTATTTGAAGGTTTGAACAGCATAGCATTTTGTTCTTTTGAATGGCAGATCTCTCTTTTCCATTTCAGAGAAAGTTTCTTCAGCATGTAATGCATTTCAGGGCCAACTGTAAAAATCATTATATTATGAAACTACGGAACGGGACAGTGGTGACAATGTTCGTCCGTTTGCAAAAATCATTATATTACGAAACTACAGAATGGGACAGCAGTGACAATGTTCGCCCGTTTGTGTCCCTTTGAAGGAAATCTAGTCTTTATGGCTTCCTATTCACTAAAAGGAGTGCCTCGTCTCTGTAAAGATGATGCCCAAGCCCCAGCTCAGTTGTGTTGGGACAATGGTGACCCAGGAACCAAGGAGGAGTTGAATGGAAGAATTCTGTGGGCATTCGATACTAGATCTTGCTTCTCTGACTCTTGAGAAGCCACACCAACGAGAGAGGCTCTGTTGTAAGGTACACATGCCACCATTTCTGCCACATGATAGCCCTTCCACAGGTGACTTCAAAAGTCTCCAGTCTGTTCTCTAAAGACCACGGGACTCGCCAGACACCGGCCAGTCAAGTATCCGATGCCCCAAATCTCCCTTCTAGATAAGCAAAGTGGAATTTATTCCCACAGAGAAACTCAAGGAGTTTCTTGAGCAGAAATCAAGAACTGGGTTTCTATGATCTATCCCTTGCTGTCAACCTGCATTCACAAGACTGGTTTGGGATTATACGCTGCACAAGGGCGCTGTGGGTCCTCCATCACAGGATGGACACAGGAGACTGTGCGGGCAGGTGTGGGGATTCTGGGCCTCCCAGCTGGCCCCGGAGCATGGACACACATGGGCACACAAGGCCACGCACACCGGGGGCAGCTGGGAAGTGAGCTCACTGGTGGCAGCACACAAGTGTGGCCCAAGCACATCCTCAGCATCTTCAAGATCTTGTTTCTCCCCGACCCCCCGCCCCCCCCGCCACTCTCAGGGCCTCAGTTCCCTTCCCACAGGGCTCAAAACCTGACACATTCACCTCACTTGGAGGGCAAAAGAGGAGGCATGGGGTGGGCCTCTGGCAGGTGTTCATCATAAGGCCCTGGGAAGCTTCCCGGAAAAAGGATGTACCATTGTGCAATAACATGCTTTTTTTTTTTTTTCTTTTTTCTCACACTTGACAACAGAGACATTTTTGCTAGTTCACAGCCCTGAGCGTTCTGTTTCCCCCACCCTTTCTATTGCATGGTTTCTGCTGAGGCTTTCCTTCCCTCAAGGGGCCCCAAACAGAGACCTAAATGTATAACACTCTGAAGCTTTTCCCTCTTGGTACCATGACCACATCCTGTGGCTGTTTGTCTGTTTTTGTTTTCTTTTTTTGCTTCCCTCTCTCTCTTCCCACCTTTGAAGTGCAGCCTCTCTTCCTTCCAGACCGTCCGTCGACCCTATCTTCACTTCAAAGGCTTCTGTGACCAGGGTGACCCAACTCATAAGTGACAAACCCCTGCTTCCAGCCTCCACTGCTAGAGCTCTTTCCACTTCACTACAGAGCTTGCCCCCAGGTCCCTTGAATGGTGGGTCACCATTATCACACACAACCAACTGGACCCCCCAGCCTGAGGTAAATGTCTGAGCACCGTGCCAGAACCAAGCAAAAAGGACCCACCAACTACCAACCACATCAGCACCACCTCCCTAGCTATTGTGGGTACACTGCTACCCTTCCTATGAGAATACCAAAAGAAGTGAAGAAAAATCATTGATCCCCTGTGAAGGCCAGGGATGCGTTCCGCACGTTGGAGGGTAAGAACTTGTGGTTAAAGTCTGTGTCAGGAACCTGGGGACAGACAGGCTGGTTCTTGGGGTCCCCATAGAGGAAGCACATTTTTACCGCTGACCATGTCACATGGCAGTCACCTTGTCTACTCCTCACCAGGCATCTGCATCTGAAGCCAGCCACCTCTCTGAGAAGGTAAAGTACAGGTGAGCCACCTGGGGCCTGGGAGTCTGGAGACCACTGACTCCAACTAGGTCATCTCCCGACCGTGCCCAGGCTTTCCTCCTGTGAAATATGCCCCTTCCAACATTAGGACTATGTGGTTCTATAAAAACCATGCCGCCATTGGACAAAGCAGCAGGCCACTGTGTAGTAGGAACAATCACAAGTGGCCAGAGCATGAGGCCTGGAGAAGGAGGACAGCCCTTTTCCCTTAGACCACGGGCTTCCCTGTGAGGTCTTCTTGCTCTCAAACTGCCTGACCAGGGCTGGGCTTGTAAGAGGCCTGGCCACACCAGAGGTTCTGGGGATTCCAGGTTGGATGCATCAGATCTCATGGCCAGAGCCCCCAATCAATGTACTTGGTACCTCCTTATTCCCTTTCAAGGCTGAAGGGGAGCCATGCAAATACCAACTGAATCTCATTTCCCTGTTGTTCCTGATGCAGAGAGCACTGAGCCAGAGCCTATTACCAGACTGTATCGTTCCGGCCAGAAATGCAGGCATCTGGGCATCTTGGTAGAAAGGACGCAGAAGAGGCAAATGAGAGTCAGCTCCCTTCTGCCCACAGCCTGAAGTCTGGGTCACCCGTCACAAGCTAAACAAAGGTGTGCGCCTCCAGGGTGAGCCCAGGAGAGAGGACAACTCACGTGGCTCCTTTTGGCTTCTTCGTCTCCCACAGACGTGATGACCGTCTCTGAAAAGACCGTCTGTCCAGTCTGGTTGTTGGTGATCTACGGCAGAGCAAGTATAGTGAGCATGCAACAGAAGGAATTCTGGGCACATCCCACAAGCTGGTTTCTTTCTTCCATTTTCTGAAAGCTGGGGCATCTGCCAAAATAGAGAGAATGCCCACTCCCCCTCTCGTTCTGAACTCCACCAGAAGCCGTCAGACAGACGGCCTCCTCTCTGCACTGCAATAAGGAACATAACAGAGTCTACCTCATAGGGTTGCTATGCAGAGCGCTGGGGAGGTCTGTGCAAAGCCCTCAGCACAGAGCCGGTCATCGAGCACATACTCAGCACTGGCTGCTTTTATTGTTCTTGGGGCTCGTCACTTGAAACTCAACGTCAACTTTCTTTTCAACAGTGACAGGTCTGGGTGTCTAATCAAACATCTCTCATGAGAAGCAAACAGGCTTTACCCACAGCTACCCCCTTCCTGATTCTGGCGAAGTATTTTATCAAGAAAGTGCTTAAGTACAATGGGAGGCTCCCTTATCTGGGGTCTGGATCTGATTCTGTAACCAGCAGCAGGCGCCTCTAAGCTGAGCCCCCCAAATCCTGACAGGCACCGCGGGCCACTCCTGCCCCACCAAAGGCCCTGTCTATCGAACGCTCGTGCTGGTGGTAAAGAGCAGAAAGGATGTCCGCCCAGGAGACGGGAGATCTGTGTTCTTCGAGCCTCGGCTCAGCTACCAACAGCCATCTAGCATGCAACCGGGAACAAGCCACTTCTCTGATTCACAGTGTCCTCATTACTAGGTCATCTATAAAGCTCCTGCCAGCTCTAATATCACAAGGAGGCTGCATCCAGAACAAAGTGGAAACTCAGCCTAATCTGTCACAGTGGATCCAACTGCCGTCTGAAGAGATATATTTTAATCAACATATATACATACACACATATATATATAACATATAATCAACATATATACATATATGTAATATAACATATAATCAACACACATATATATACACACATATAAAATTGAGAGCGAGTGTGAGTGGAGGTGGGAGGGGCAGAGGGAGAGAGAGAGAAAATCTTAAGCAGGCTCCACACTCAGCACAGAGCTCGATGAGAGGGTTGATCCCATGACCCTGAGATCATGATCTGAGCCGAAATCAACAGTCAGACGCTCAACTGACTGAGCCACCCAGGCGCCCCTTTAACATTTTTATCTTGATAAATCTCCACTACAGCAAATAGGCAGTGTCTTCTTCCTCTATGCCAGATTTTTGCCAGATTAACTGATGGTATATTTTTAAAAATTCTATGGTTCTATACATGCAGGACTTCTTAAAGTCTTTAGTATATACTAGTGTGCATTTTTCTATCTCTAGGAGGAGAAGTAAGGAAAATGTTTTCAAAATATGTTTCACCACCCCCCAGTCCCTCTTTCGTGAAGCATTGCATAGGACAGGTGCTCCATGGAACCTACTGGAGAACTAGTACGCTGTGCTGATAACATAAATTTACTGGGGAAAAAAAAAGGAATATAAGACCTTGCTGTTGCAAGCACTTTGTAGTTTACAATGATCTCTCATGTACTTTAAACTATTTGCCCCTCATGCTACTGTCACGTATATTCTTGACATACTTATTTCATAAGTATGGTTAGTGAGGGACATAAAATTTAAATAATTTTTCAAAATCATACTAGTTACTGGAAGGACTCACACTTGGGTATTCCAACATCTACAAGAAGCATCCTTAAGTAGCCAAACCTGTTATTGTCAAAAAGAATGACTTAACATTGGTTTTGACAAAGATAAAATAATGACTTTTGGAAACATTCTGCAGTCCTCAGATGAGCAATGCTAAAGGATTTTTTTTTCAGTGAGTGACTCATTCATTTATCTTGGGGTGACGGGGTACACTCTGAAGCTGGGCCCATCAGTAGGCAGCGGGAGAAGAGCCACATAAAGTCTACTTTACGGTCAAGGCAATGGCCCATAAAAATTGACCCCTTTATGCTCTATGACACACAAACGCTATTGTTTCAACCAAGTCATTACCTGGGCCCTTGAACAAAAGTGAGACTCTCTCGTGAGAACCATCAGGCCCTGTGTATATGAGTTTAGATGAGATTAGAGGTCAAGCTCCTTGATGCTAACGATAGGACATCAACTCAACAGCCTCTACAATGACCCTGGATGTCTGCACGCCAGACTCTCTTCAAGAGAAACCAGGCTCACAAGGTTTGCCCTCACAGTCCTGCCTAAGTCACGATGGCGACCTCTCACGCCAAGGCAGGTTAATGCTACGTGCCTTTAGATTTCTGGTGTTTTCTTCCTCAAGTCAGGTAATGAATGAACCTGCTTGCTCTTCATGCCAGACATTAAACCAAGAACACTTAGACATGGGGCAGGCTGGGAAAAACTCTGCTATGGGAGTTTGAATGGATAACCAGCAAATGAAAAGATGTTCAATCTCATGGCAATAGGGGCTTTCCATTCTGAAGATGGAGTGTATCACATTCTGAGTTCCTCCTAAGGAAACAGTGAAGATCTATTCACCAAACATGAACTCTATTTCAACTCTCTACTAAAACATACATTAAAACCTATGAGATAAATTCCTCAAATTCAATACTAGAGACGTACCTCTCTAGACACTTGTTTGCACCCTTTTTTTTTTTCAAATGATAAAAACCCCAGACCATTCCTTTGCAATTGGACTGGCAGGCAGCCTAGAGTTGAATTTATTACTTGAATGCAAAAGCAATTTAGGTTTTTGATATGTACACCACTCTCCCACTTAAACAGCTCCCTTACTCCCTCTGGTTTTTAATCTGTGTTTTACCAACCTTATTCGTATTTTTGGCTTATGGATCAAATTTGTAAACAAGACCTTAGTTCTCTGATGGGACGGGGTGCTACAGAAAGAAGAATGTCCTGGCCCTGGCCACCCTTACCTTGTGAATTTCTCGGTGCACGTGGATGGTATTATTTCCAATCTTGGTTTCTGTGTTGGTCTCATTGTGATAACTGGAAGGTAATTTTGCCACGTTCACTTCTGACGATGTTTTAGCAGCAGCTTCTTCTGCTTCCATCTATTAAATCAATGAACTTAATGAGCAAAATTGTTTTCTCTTGATACAAATCATTCCACTAGAAAAAAAGAAAACCACTTCTCTTTTCCTCTTCTGCAATTACAAATAATGGCAGCAATAGATACCATTAATTGAATACCCACTACAATAAGACACTGCACTAAATGTTTTACATATGTTATAGCCTTAAATCCCACCTCCCTAGGAGATGGGTGTGAATGTACCCATTTTACAAACGGGGAGAGTAAGGCTCAGGGAGACTGGATAACTCTCCAAGACTATCAGTGAAGGACATCACTTATCATCAGGGAAATGCAAACCCAAACCACAATGAGATACCACCTCATAGCTGTCAGAATGGCTAAAACCAAGAACACAAGAAACAACAAGTTGTTGGTGAGGAGGTAGAGAAAAAAAAAGCCTTCATGCAGTGCTGGTGGGAATGCAAACTGGTACAGTCATGATGGAAAACAGAATGAAGGTTCCCCCAAAAACTGAAAATGGAATTACTGTATGATCCAGTAATTCCACTAGTTACCCGAAGAACACAAAAACACTGATTCGAAAAACTATATGCACCCCTATGTTTACTACAGCATTATTTACAATAGCCAAACTAAGGAAGCAGCCCGAGTGTCCATCGATAGATGAGTGGATAAAGAAGATGTGGTAAGTGAAGTAAGTCATTCAGAGAAAGACAAATACCAGAAGATATCACTCAAATGTGGAATTTAAGAAACAAAACAAAAAAACAAAGACAAAAAAGAGACAAACAAGTGACTCTTAACTATAGAGAACAAACTGGTAGTTACCAGAGGGGAGACGGGTGAGGGGGTGGGTGAAACAGTGAACGAAGTGAATTAAGAGTATACTTGGGGCGCCTGGGTGGCTCAGTCGGTTGAGCATCCGACTTCAGCTCAGGTCATGACCTCGTAGTTTGTGAGTTCGAGCCCCGCGTTGGGCTCTGTGCTGACAGCTCGGAGCCTGGAGCCTGCTTCGGATTCTGTATCTCCTCCTCTCTCTGCCCCTCCCTGCTCATGCTCTGTCTCTCTGTCTCTCAATAATAAATAAACGTTAAAAAAAATTTTTTTTTAAATGTATACTTATCCCAATGAACACTGAGTGATGTGTAGAATTGTTGAATCACTATATTGTACACCTGAAACCAATATTATACTGTATGTTTACAGAAATTAAAAATAAAAAAAATTTGGGGCGCCTGGGTGGCTCAGTAGGTTGAGCATCCGACTTCGGCTCAGTCATGATCTCACAGTTCGTGGGTTTGAGCCCCACGTCAGGCTCTGTGCTGACAGCTCGGAGCCTGGAGCCTGCTTCGGATTCTGTGTCCCCTTCTCTCTCTGCCCCTCCCCCCACTTGTGCTCTGTCTCTCTCTGTCTCTCAAAAACAAATGTCAAAAAAATTTAATAAAAAAAAATAAAAAAATTCACTGTAGGATATCCACAAGACACATAAAAAGAAAAAAAACAAGACTGTCAGGAAAAAGCAGACGTGGGATCTGAGCATGCTTCCATTGAACAGTCTTGGCCCTTGTACACCCGCTGTTGGTGCCCCGTCCATCTCCCCGTGATCTGCATCCAACTCCCTTACGTGCCAACAACCAGCTTTGTCTCTCTCTGGCAGCTCAGCGTGCTCAGCCTGCACAGACCTCAAGCGCTGGGGAGTTAATACCCCAGGAACCATCCTCAATCAGTGAGCCAAAGGCTATGCCGGTAAGTACCCCACCCCCCTCTCCCCGCAAAGAGGCAGAGTCTCTCTGACGCCCAGTGGGACTGAACCCCAGGGGTGCCTCAGTGCCTAGCAGTAACCTGCTCATTAGCACAGTCTCTATTCCTTCTCTTCTCCTCCATCTTACTTTCCCACTTCCTTCTAGTATTTCTGGGATCACTTCCCAAATAAATTATTTGTCCCCAAACCTCTGCTGCAGGGTCTGGTGGTGAGGGGTGGGAAGAGCCAAACATCCCCAAGACAGCCCCTTACCTGATATAGGTAGGGCGACAGCTATGTCTCCTTCCCCACCCCACCTCTTGGGTACAACAGGGACCTTTGTAGAGAGAGGGTCAGCTGACTAGTTCCCAGGGTCTCCCCTCTTTCTGGCTCTTCTTGAACATGTGTTCTTCTCTGGTGTCAGATTTCTTTTTTTTTTTTTTTTTTTAATGTTTATTTATTTTTGAGAGAGACAGACAAAGAGCGAGTGGGGAGGGGCAGACACACAGACACACACACACACACACACACACAGAATCCGAAGCAGGCTCCAGGCTCTGAGCTGTCAGCACAGAGCCCGACGTGGGGCTCAAACCCATGAACCATGAGATCATGACCTGAGCCGAAGTCGGAGGCGCCCCTGGTGTCAGATTTCTGAGGCTGCTGGTCTCAAATCCTCCAGTCTTATGAGCCTCCGTGACACTTATACCAGAGATGTCATTCAACCTGAAGCTGTACCCAATTTCCCCTTGTGCGTTTACCACCGTGCCCCACCTCGAGGGAGTAGTTGACAATGTGACCAGTTCATAGCTGACTGGACTCAAAGAAAGGCCAGTTGAGCCAATCTGATACTCTCTCTAGGATTTAAACGAGAGACACAAAGAGAAGTTCTAGTTGGTGGCTGGCAGTTTTCCAACACTGCTATCTTTGACTCTGGGCTATTTTTACTTCTTAAAACTAATCCTCAAAAAGATTCTTCTATTTAAAAAAAAAATCACTGTCTTCTATTCTCTCATGTACCAATTAAGGCACCTCTTTTCCTGTGTCTCTCAACCACATTTGATGAGCTGGGATGGATACGGGAAAAGAATTGCCATGTCGCGACGAAGCACAAAAACACTGAACTAGAAGCGAGTCTGGTAGACACAAATGAAGACTTGGTCAGCAACTGCTGTGTTTGACCCTGAGAGGATTGCCAAGGTGTCCGAAACTTGATCACTGGGTTCATCATCATCGTGGTCGTTGTCACAATAGACGGCCTCCACGTTTGGGCATCAGCTATGTCTGAGCCAATGCGCCACGCCTTCCCTGCCTCCCTGAGCATTCACAGCAACGCTAGGAGGAAGGTGTTGTTGCCCTCATTCTGCAGATGAAGAACACGAGTGAAGAGAAGTGAAGGGATCTTCCTAAGTCATCACATCACATTGTTAGTAAGCGGCAAAGCTCAGACAGAACTCAGGGCAATCTGACTCCGAATATTGTGACTTGTCCAGTGTGATTCTGCCCTGAGTAGCTTATGCATTTACTGGGGAGATAGCAGAGCCCCACATAAACCACTTTGGGGATGATTATGACAGTTTCTAGAAGCAAGCCAGGGGTTTAAAGAAATGAAAAGAAAGACCTCCAGGAGGAGGAGGAGGGGTGACTGAGCTGGTCTCCAAGAATGGGTTGGATGTGAATGGAAAGGGGCACGAGGAGGCAAGGCTGTGGCAGCCTGGACAAGAATGGTGTGTGTTGTTGGCTGGGGCACAGGGTCCACGTTGGGTACAGGATAAAACGGTGGATGATGAAGTAGAGAGGGACTCATGGGCAGATCCAGCTGTCAGCACAGAGCTCAACGTGGGGCGCGAACCTACAAACCATGAGATCATGACCTGAGCCGAGGTCGGACGCTTAAGCAACTGAGTCACCCAGGCGCCCCTTAAATTTTTTTTAAGTGACAGATCCTGGAATGTTTAGTGACAGAAAAGATATACCTGGAAAGAGCAGGAGACTGAAGATGCTAGACAGGCTATATCCAGAAGCAGAAGGGAATATTTTCATGTTTTTAAAATTCCCGTTGGAACCTGAATCCTCCAGTTTGGCTTTCGAATAATCGACAAGTTACCAAATCTAAAGTTTGCTCCGGGCTGAGCAGAGATTCTTTTTATAAAACCTTCTCCCTCTCAACCAGTGGTTATTTCAATAGAATGAGCTAATAGTTCTCTAATGGCACCATGAACTAAAAGTACAGTTTACAATGGAAATTTCAACCACAACTATTACTGCCACTAGCAAGAGAAACTCAAGCCTACAGCAATAGGAGTTGCTTCATAAAGGAGGAATGTGCATGTTATAAAAAATGGCATTTAGAGCTGGTTGATTCTGTGTGTCCGTTAAAGGGGTATAGCAGGAAAAGCTGGGGAGATAAATCGAGGCTTGGTATTGGGGCTCTTCCTCGGAATACCCGAAGTGATTAAGAACATTCTAGAATGTGTCAGTTACAATGAACAGAAGGAAGGGAGGGGAAGAAAGTGGTTTTATCCTCAAAACACACTCATCAGTAACATATAGAATATTAAAACATCAAAGTAGGAACAGCCTATATTGAACCATTTGGACGTATGCTTCCCCCAATAATGATCCTACAAGTACAGTTAACTTCATCTTTCCCTTAACAGTAATCAGCAGCTTGGGGTGCCTGGGTGGCTCAGTTGGTTAAGCATCCGACTTCGACTCAGGTCATGATCTCGCAGTTCACGAGTTTGAGCCCTGCGCCGGGCTCTGTGCTGACAGCTCAGAGCCTGAAGCCTGCTTCACATTCTGTGTCTCCCTCTATCTCTGCCCCTCCCCCATTCATGCTCTGTCTCTCTCTCTCTCTCTCAAAAATAAACATTAAAAAAAAAAAAGTAATCGGCAGCTCGAGTCAGCTGGGATATTTAAAATATCAGGAAATTACTTGAAAGCAGATTCGTTATGCAACTATGTAAACAACTAATCCATCTGTCCTGGTCCTTTCCTCAGGGAAGTAAATAGCAACTATCCTGTATTTATGAGATGTGAGGGGCTTTCCGGCAGTCACTTTTATTTTTTTTTAATGTTTACTTATTTTGAGAGAGAGACAGAGACAGAGTCAATGAGTGGGAAAAAGGCAGGGAGAGAGAGAGAGAGAGAGAGAGAGAGAGAGAGAGAGAGAATCCCAAGCAGTCTCCATGCTCGGTGCAGAGCCTAACTCGGAGGCTCCATCTCACTACTGGAAGATCATGACCTGAGCCCATGTCAAGAGTCGGCCGCTTAACCGACTGAACTACCCTGCCACCCCTCCAGCAGTCTCTTTTAAAAAAATTAATACTAATAGCCACAATCTATTGAGACTCTATTAAGTATCAGACACTGGTGGTTCTTTGTCATCATCCACGCTGGTACTATTAATATGATGACAACGACAGCCATTTCTTCTTGGGAACCAACAATCTCCCATAACCCTGACCGCAAACTCAGGGGGTGACTTCTATTACACAGTTTTACTTAATCCCATTTTAGACAGCAGACAACTTGCTTTACTTGCATCCTCTCGTTTACATCCCCCCTTAGCCTAATGGAGGTGGGGGGACATCTCCTAAATCCCACCACTAGTAAGTGGCAGAGCTAGGACCAGACGGAGAAAGGTTGATTCCCACGGCCTGTTCTCCTGCCATGCAGGTGTTCAGCCTCTCTCAACCTGTCCTCACTGCCATTGAGGACACTCTCTGGGGAGTGACCACTGAGCAGGACAGAGGTAGCAGCCAGCAGATCTCCTGGTGGCAAACTTCCACCAGACCACCTTCACAACCCAAGCAGAGGTGCATCTGGAGGGAGGAAGCTGGGGCCCTGGCAGAGCCAATGAGGACAACTCCCATGGAGTAGACAGGCCACTAAGGGCTGCTGGTCCCAAACTGCTCTGATCAATGAGCAGGACTAAAGAGGCCCCTGCTTCTCTCTCATCTCCCTCAGCAAGCGCCACCATCAGAAGACCATGCTGCACAAACAAGTTCACACGGAATAAAAACATGGAGTTGACCTCATCAGTCTCAGTGGGAATCCGTGTGCAACAGGGAAAATCCTGGAACCCAGAGAAGGAAAGCAGATGACCCACCCTGGCACCAGAAGGATCACGAGCTCCATTAATATGAAGGGGCAGAGTAAGAGACGTTAGGGCCCATCTGATTCCCCTCTCCTTTTAATTGTTCCATGTCATGATTCTATTGCCTTCACAGGAAATAGAACGTCTGTCCATGGGTTTTGGAACCTGGCCTGTCCAGCGGATGTTCAGTACAGCTTCCCACACAGCTGCCTCCCAATCCAATGTCCCCTTCACTGCATACTCCATCAGGCTGACTGCTGTGGGAAGGAAGGGGAAATATCCCCAAACTACGCAGATTGTGGGGAGAAAGCAACCTGACCCGTTAGACCAGAGCTAGCATTTAAGGCTCTGTCCAGACGGAATGTAGAGAAATGGGTGGGAAGATGCCTGACACCCCCCGCTCCCGCCCCCAGCCTGGAAATCTGGTCTCTTGCTGACTCCTTCACTGGGATGGCTGGCTTCTCTCCAAACACAGGCTACATACAGCCAGATCCAGGCCGGACAGTGACCATGCCCACCGACCCCAGGCACCAGGGACAGCTCCTAACACCTGGGCTGGGAGGGCTGGGCCAGCTGCACCTCTTGCCAGCTGCACCTCTTGCCCTGACGACAAATGGGTGTTCATCATAGAGGATGCCATCCATAGTGTCTGGACCTGGGAGGTGATGGAAAGAAGAAGCCAGGCAAAGTTTTGCTAAGGTATTTGGTACCTGATAATAACAGTTGCTGTATATTGCCCACCTATTATATGCCAGGTGCCCACACATACCATGGCATTTAGTTCTAACAGGAAACCGAGGTACAGGATGTTAAGGGACTTGCCCAATGTCGCCCTGCTAGTCAGTGGCAGAGGAGAACCTTGAGCCCAAGACTGACTCCAAAGCACTACTGAGGTGGAGGTGGGTTGCCTTCCACATTGCCCTCCCCACGCCCACCCCCACATCTCAAAACGTACACTGCTGGGATTCAGGATTCTGATTTTCCTTCGTTGCCTCACACGGCATTTGGGGAAGCCCAGACAGACCAGCAGCAAAGCTTTCGGGGCTTTTTGTCCTCACGTGGCATCCTAACTATGTCTTGAGAAGATGGCACAAGTTCAGAGCCCCACGTACAAGCTAGAACTTGAGATCCTTGGAGCTTCCTCTGCCTCTCTGCAAAACCACAGCGCTGGAATACCAGGGGCCATGCAAACATCCGCTTACGACAGGGGGGAGGGGACAACTGCACACTTGAAGACAATTGCAGGGTAGTGGCCAGCGGCCTGTAAGCAGGTGGTGACCCCGGCTGCCCCTGGGTGAGCCCAGCCGGAGGCTCTCGGTGAACAGGCCCAGATCCAGATCTTTTGGCAGGAAAGTCAGAATGAGATGGGAGTTGAGATCACCCTGCGCTGCCGCCGAATCACTCCGAATCTGCTGCCCGCTCTTTCCAGCCCCTTCGCGGAACGGAGGAACCCGGCCAGCGCTCCGAGCACTGCTTCCCCCAGCCAGGGGCTATCCCGAGCCGCCCGCCCGCCAGACGCACCCACCTCTTCCACGGCGCTGCGCAGTTTGTGCTGCGTGTCCTCCATCAGCTCCTCAACCTCGCGGAACATCTCGTTGAGTGTGGCCTCCTCCTGCGGGTAGCTGAGAGCCGGGCCGGGCTCGACGGGAGCCGCGGTCGCCGTGGGAGCCGGCGCGGGGGCCGTGGGGACCGCCGCCGCCAGCAGCAGGCACAGCAGGGTGCCCCCGAGCCGCCGCATCTCCGCTCTGCGCCCGCCGCCGCCGCCGCCGCCGCCTGCGTCCCGGAACGCGGTCAGAGGCGCGCCGACCACCCCCACGCCGGCCCCGGCGCCCCGCCCCACCCTGCACCCCGGCCCGCCCCCGGCGCCTCTCTACCCCCCAGAGTGCCCTCGGGGCGCGGCGCCCCCCGCCCCCACCGCTCCATCCCTTCCGCCCCCCCACCCCCTCCTCCAGCACAGGCTGAGCTCTTCCCCGGCCCCCAGGGATGCCCCCCTCCCCGGAGCAGCGACAGAGCCTAGTCCCCAACGCCCGTGGCGCTCCCCCCACACCCCCAATCACGCCCCCGCCGCCCCCGGTTCGAGAACTGCCCCTTCACGACCAGGTCCCAGCGCAGCTCGAGCGCCAAGACCCCACTCCCAGCCCAGCCCTGGGCAGCCCACTCTGGGGCGATCCGAGCGCCCGTCACCACCCTCCCCGCGGGATCGGAACCCGGTCGAGGGCCCAGCCCCTCACCGGTCCAGACGAGACCGAACAGAGCCGCCCCTTCCCCGCCGCAGTCTCTCACGCACCCAACTGGACAGAGCCGCGCTCGGGATGGACCTGCCAGGCCTCGCCGGGACGCCGCCGCGGGCTGCGGGAACTGGAGCGGCGCGGGGGCGGGGAGCGCGCAGGGATGCGGCAGCGCTGGTACCCGGCTAGCCCGCAGCGCGCCCCGCCCTCCAGGCCCCCGCCCCGCGGGAGGGGCCGCCGCCCAGTCCCACGCCATTGGCCGGCCGGGCGACCGCCACCCCGCGCCGCAGGCCTGCCTCCTCGGCCGCGCGAGCCGCCCCTTCCCTGCATCCATTCCTGTCCATTGTCATCCCTGGTCTGGATTCTCGATACAGCTTACGGTAGGCGCGGGGAGGCTGTTCTCCCCGCGTCCCCCTTGCCCTTTCCAAGCCATCCTGTACCCAGCATGCAGGGTAAAGCCCCAGCCCCCCAGCCTGGGGGCCGAGGACCCTCACAGGCTGGCCTTGACACGCCTGCCGTGCTTGACGCCTCACTGCAGCCAAAAAAAACCCCACTTGTAGCTCCCGGAGTAGGTCGTGAGAATGTGAGCAAGCTCCTCTAGGGCGACACAGCAGAGTGGTTGAGGCCAGACAGCGGCGGCCAGACTTCCTGGTGTGAATCCCAGCTCTGCTCCTTGGGACTTGACCAGTCTGGCCAAGTCACCAGATTTGTCTGCTCTCCGGTTAGTCCAAACGGAAAAAGGAGGTTAGAGTGGCAAGTGGACCTACTAGTTAACAAGCATAACGCATGCAGAAAAGTACGGGGCATGTGGTAAGTGGGATATGTTGGCGAATCATCGTGGGAGCAGAACTTTGTTTTATTCACAGCAGTCTCCCCAGCATCTAGCTAACTTCTCCCCATCTTTAAAGAACCAGAAGTCTCTCCAGTGCTCTCCAGGCTCCTCCCCATTTCTCTTCTAGCTCCCCAGCACCATGTGCTGTCCCATTGCCCCAGCCTTGCCATGGTCTGTCTGGTCACTGGCCCATTCCCCTCCCCCCCCTTCGCAGTGACCAGGAGCCCTTGGGAAGCAGAGAATGACTTGCTCACCTTTGTGTCACTAGGGCCACAGCCATAATACACACTTGGCCCCTGAGAAATGGATGGGCTCATTAGTATAACAGCTATTAGTATTTTGATAAAGCGATACCATTACTGAGTGCTGTGTGCCAGGAACACAAATTAACTGATTTAATTCTGAGGTTGGTACTACTGCTTCTATTCCCATTTTACTAATAAGGAAACTTTTGGGGAGCCCGGGTGGCTCAGTCAGTTGAGCATCCGACTCTTGGTTTCAGCTCAGGTCATGATCTCACAGTTCATGAGTTCGAGCCCCACACTGGGCTCTGTGCTGACACTGTGGAGCCTGCTTGGGATTCTCTCTCCCTCCCTCTCTCTGCCCCTCCCCTGCTCGTGATGTGTCTGTGTCTCTCAAAATAAATAAAATAAAAATTTTTAAAAAAATAAGGAAACTTTTCTAAGGCCAGGTAGCTAGTAAGTGGTCGAACCCAGGAATCTGGCTTCAGAGTCTTCACCCCCTCGCTGCCAAACTCCTCTGCTATAAACTGCCCAGGTGGTGTTAGAGCTGACTTGGGAGTATAAAATGAAATATTCTGTAGGTGACTACTTGGAAAACGTGTGTTTGAACACGAAGAAATTCAGGACATGCCACCCCAAATATGTCACTTTGGCATACTGATTTTTTAAATGTTTATTTATTTTGAGAAAGAGTGAGAGAGACAGAGCATGAACGGGGAAGGGGCAGAGAGAGAGGGAGACACAGAATTTGAAGCCAGCTCTAGGCTCCGAGCTGTCAGCACAGAGCCCGACTCGGGGCTCAAACTCACAGACTGTGAGATCATGACCTGAGCCGAGAGGTGCCCCTGGCATACTGATTATTTTGAGCTGAAGGCTTGAGAAATAGCAGATGCAGGAAAGGCTCTCAGACGTCCCCTTTCCTACCTAGAAACACCATGAAATTCCCTATGAGAGAGGTGCCTTCCCTGTACCAGCAAGAGAAGAATGTCCTTATCACTAAGTAGGTACTGGGAACCAATGTCAAAATGGATCTGTACAAACAAATTTACCAAAATGACCCTTACTTTCCACCAGCTTTCCCCCCCACCCCAGATCTAGTTGCTACCCCACAATTTACCATCTCAAGCCCAGAGCCCTTTGCCCTGTCATTTCTTCACAAAGTTATTGTTTCTTTGTCTAAAACATCTATAAGCTTTCTGCTCTGGTCACTTCCCTGGGTCCTTATTTTCTTGTGAAGGCTCCCAGGTTCACATGGAATTTTAGTACAATTTGTCCACCTTTCTCCTCTTAGTCTGCCTTATGTCAGTTTAGTTCTTAGGCCCAGCTGGAGACCCTACAAAGGTAGAAGAGAAATTGTTCCTCCCCTACAGGGCCCACGGCCTCTTTGTAGTATTCATTCACTTGGGTCCACAAGCAGAGTGTCGAGTGGGGAGAAAGCATATCCGAGGCCTTCATGGCACCAGGCATTGTACACGCCCCAAGTCCATAGTGAGGGCAGGAGACTCAGAGAAGTTACGCCATTCCCTCAAAGCCAGACAGCAAGCGAGGGGTGGTCTGGAAGGAGACTCGGATGTGCTCTTCCGCCTTATTTTTCGTGACTGCGTTTCTCTGTAGAACTTTCCACATCACCATTTGTTGCAAAGATGAGGCTTCTAGCTATGTTCTCTTCAGGTACTGAACCTCTGGGCTGGGCCCTGCTGAACATCCAGGGAAAGCCCCTTCCCCCAGCATCCACTGCTCTATCCTCTAGATATGTGGCACCTTACCTATTCATTAGCTTTCTGGGGGTGGCTGAGCCCATGCTGAGCCCTTGGCTGGAGCCAAGTCTTCAGACGCACTACCTTGCCACTTGAGGTGCACTCGCTAGGAAGAAACTAAAGCAGGACTGCAGGCTGCGGCCAGGGGGCGCACTGGGGCCAAGCTGCTAGCTGCCATGGTGCAGATTTACAGAGCAAACCGTGCGGTTTCAGTCCTCCATGGTGCTGGCTGTGAAGATTGGGAATTTCCCCAAATAAGACTCGTCTTCTGCCTTACACGTTTTGCCATGAGGTCTGGAGATCTTGACTTTCAGACTGAACTTTAAAACAAAAACATGTTGAGCGACCCCGAGTGTTAAGCAAAGGGGCATGTACTTTTTCACATGGGGTCTACATTTTGCATTCCTACATGGGTGGGGAGATGTATTGATAGTTCCATTATTAAGTGAAACTACAAAAAAAAAAAAAAAGGGAGGAAATAAGAAAGGAAAGGTAAGAAAATCTATGGACCTCGAATATAAGCATCCTCCCTGCCGAGCTTTTGCCAATCCGATCAGCAACCTGAGGCATTCTCAGGCAAGGAGGACAGGCACTGTCAGCCGGGAGATGGCCCCAACTGGATCCATACACAGTCTGGGCTCCAAGAAGTTTGGGGGCAGGGGAAGGGGAAGGCCTGTGGGTTTGGGACCTGAGTTGAGAAAGGGTCACATTCTAAATGGTCACTGGGAGGTAAGGGGTCCAGGGGCACACAGAGCAGGCAGAGCTATCCAGATCAATCATCTTCAGGGTAAGGAACCTTCTAAAATGCCACAATTTCCATTATATCACTGGTCTAAGTTCTGTAACAATTAGTGACACGTGTTTTTTCTCTTTTAAGGTATTAGAAGAACTCTATAATTATTATTTAAAAATTCTAAGTGCTCATGGGCGCCTGCATGGCTCAGTTGGTCAAGCATCTGATTCTTGATTTCGGCTCAGGTCATGATCTCATGGTTCGTGGGTTCAAGCCCCGTGTTGGGTTCCACACTGACAGTGCGGAGCCTGGTAGGGATTCTCTCTCTCCCTGTCTGTCTGACCCTCCCCCCGTCATGCTCTCTCAAAATAAATAAATAAATTAATTAAAAATTCTAAGTTCTCACACTTTCTCTACGAGGGACCCTCAGAATCATAAACTGGGGTCCCATGTCACTGTTGAGGAAGTGACAGAAGAGCCGTTGTAACCTTCTAAAAATTTACCTAGACAGCGAGCACCTACACAGCAATTTCACGACTAGCTGTCTGCCCTCCAGAAACTCGTGACCATGTGCCTAACAAGGCATAATATAAATATGTTTACTGAAGCCACTTTTTACAAAAATGTGAAAACCACTTGCTTAGTGGCTTTCCAGCAGGAAAATGGATAACCTGGGGTTTCTGCAAACAAGAGAATACGCCGTTAATGTAATGAGCAATATTTCTAGGCAACGACATGGATAAATCTCAGAAGACATAATGTGGAGCAGGAAAGGCAATTTGCAAAATGAAATGCACACAATACTGTTGGTGCATATTGTAAAAACACAAAATGGCAGTTTATATTGCTTATGGATGCTACAAATATAGTAAAAATTACGGAACATGTGTCGAATGCCCTGAGGTGGAATGCAGAGGAAGAGATGGAAGTCATCTTCAGTGGGATTAATAACATCTTATTTCTTTAGGAAAGAGCGCGTGCCAGAAGGGGGAGGTTCTGAATTAGAAGTATCTAAATATTGGTATCTATTTAATCATCATAGTTGATTAACTACGTGTAAGTGCATGGGAGTGTCCATTGTACTATTTTTGGTATGTTTGAAATAGCTTGTGAGTAAATTGAAACAAGCAAACAAAAAGGCAATAGGCAAGTCCCTCCACCTCCATCCCGCCACCCAGAACAAGACAAAATGAAAAACCTCCTAGTGGCAAGTAGATGTTTCTTAGATCTGTTCTTAACAGAAATGCTCACCTCCCCAAAGCCCAGCAGTGGCTGCCATTATTGTGAGGTGAGAAGCAGGGACGGTGGGTTGGAGGGGAGAGGTGGCACAGGCTGGCAGGGAGGGGCATTTCTCTTCATAAAAGGCCCTTCTGTCTGCTTCAATGGTTATAGCTTTTCTCCTGGGGTGTTTTGTTGGGCCAGGGAGCTGGAGCCAGGTAAAGGCTTTAGGCAGGGGGTGGGGCTTATCTGTGCCCCATGCAAACAAGGAAACCTCGGAGATCCAGAACTTACAGGCACCCAGTCTGCATAGATGCCCATTATGCACTGATTTTTAAAATGTTAACAATTCACAATAATTCATTATATCTGGGTGGGGGGCCGTTTCTCTCTCTTTTTCTTTCCCTTCCATAGAGTACTCTGCACATAATTTGGAAATAAAATGTGAAGAGCTGGCTGGAGAAAAGGTATCTGCATGGCTATTTAGTGTCTGTTTTCTCTGTCAGAATGAAAGTCACCTGGGATTGCACAAGATGCTTGTCTCTGCAACGATCTCCAGTGCAGCCAGAGCACCTGCTAGGGGCTGGGGGCTGGCCCTCAAGGAATCTAGTGCGTGAAGAAACAGAGAGATAAGCAGATAATGCCAGGACCCATTAACTCTGGTGGGATCCATTAATCTGCATGGATGACTCTCCTTATCCACCCCTTTGGGCCAGGGACAAACTTGTCTAAAGCTTGACCCATCAGATTCTGTCTTGGATTTAGGGCTGGAGACACCATTCAGCTACTTGATGACAAAAGCCAACTTGGAGAGAGAAATTCAGGGATAGAGACATTGAGGGAGCGAGATATCCAGAAAGACATTTGTGAGCCCCAGAGAGGGGGTGATGGGAAAGAAGAGAGTGGCGATGTCATAACCACGTCATTCTGGTTCCTGGTTCTAATCTTTCTCGAGTCTTTCTGAAGCCCAGCCGCTCTTAGATTCTGTGAGATGTTTTGCATTCTTCTCATATACTCCCCTTTTTGTTGGAGTTAGGTTTAGGGATGTTCTATTAGTGGCTGCCAAACTGCCTTAAATGTCTGGAGTGGGGCTGCTTATATCTTAGCAAAACAATACTCTTCAAGGAAGGTTTAAATTAGAGGAGGTTCCTACCCCTCTCTGAGACCCATGAGTTAGAGGCAGTGGGCCACCCCATTTTGCAGGAAAGGGAAATGCCAGCCAGGGGCATCCTCTCCTTCCCTAGTTGATCCCTGTCTGCAGTGCCAGCCACCACTTTCATGAAGCCCTCCCAGGTCCTGCCTGTAACTTGTGATTGTTCAGGCGGAAAGTGGTGCCAAGGTTTCTCTGAATGGAAACTCCATCTGGTTTTGGAAAGAGTGTTCACGTGGATTCAGGATTTCCATGAGTAACAGCCACTGAATATCCAAAACATACATGTGATTTGCCAAGTTTCCATGGGTGGGTGAACCAAAGAGACCCAGGGGACCATATTCCTGGCCATCGCCCATGGAACACAGACCAGGAGGATGAGCCCCCAGCCTAGCTGTCTTGCTTTTTTATTTAGCAGGTGGTTTCATGTGCTCTGTGTACGCTTTTCTGTGAGTCTGAAGTGGAGGGTGACTAAGGAGCAAGAGAATTTGGTAGGGCCTGTACCAAAAGAGGAAAAGCTAAGAATCGATGTCCTTAAGCAACTAACAGGGAAAGAATATCTAGGTATGTGATTCTACCCAATTCTCTCCACTGCCTGGGGACAGAACAATGTGCTTATTTCTTCTCTGGAGCAACTTTCAATGCAGGTGACATAACAGAAGCCCCCATAAAGCTTGCTAAACAAAACAGGTGCCTGGGTGCCCTTTGGAGATGTGGATCCAGCAGGTGTGAGATGGGACCTTCAGGCTACATTCTGGAATGGTCCTTGCTGAGGATTCTGTTATCATCAGGCCTCACCAAAAAGTTCTCCTACCATACCGTCAGTCTCCACCCTACCCACCCCACCCCTCCACCTGAGGAACAGCATGGTCTGGCCCAGCAGTGCTTGCTTTCCCATGAATGTGGTTGGAAGCTGCTGGAATAGTGGAACAAAGGCTGGACTTGGAACTAGACAGTCCTGGGTTTGATTTCTGACTCTGACCGTAACTGCCATGACCTGAATATACCAGGATTCTCTAGCTTACGGACATGTTAGTGCCCAAACCACAGGGCTCTTAGTTAGCCCAATCCCACTGTCACTAAGAAGATAATCTGAGAAGGTCTCTAAGGGGTGTATTTGTGCACCTACTTTCCAGTTGCCTTCACCACCACTGTCTCCAAGACAATTGTGCCATCTTGAAGATAATAGGCCAAGACTTGAGAGGCGGTGTGCTCAACAGCCTGGCAGGGCATTTCCAGTTGCTGCTATTGGTTTCTGCTACATTAAAATCCTTGCTGGTCAACAGTAAAAAAAGAATAAGCTACCTATACACATGACAACACGGATACGTCTCAAATGCATTCCATTAAGCATTCCGTTAAGAAACCAGACTCAAAAGGCTATATACTGGCCCCATTTATACAATATTCTAGAAAAGGCAAACCATAGGGACTGCAAACAGATCATTGGTTGCCAGATGGGTTGACTACAAAGGGCACAGGGACATTTGGGGGATTTTATACCTTGATTGTGGTGGTGGGCAGGGAGCATGGGTATACATTTGTCACAGCTCATCGTACACTGAAAGGACTGAATTTAGTGTACATAAATCCTACCCAAACTAAAAGACAATGAGGGAAAAAGATAAAGTAGCTCGCCCAAGGTCAGAGCCAGGAGTTGAAGCAGGTTGTGTTGAACTCCTGGGTCCAGACTTGGAACTGCCCTGCAGTATAGCCGCTCACCAACCATAGGCAGCTCCACAGGTGCAAGTGGTGCTTCTCAGGAAAGAGGGCCTTGACCTCGGTCAGGAAGGTCAGGCAAAGGAGCCAGCGGTGGACATCATGGTGTGGGTGAACGAACTGTGTTCTGCTCACAGTTTTGCTACCTCCTAGATTTATCATCTTGGATAAACGGATTTCTCTCTCTAAAATCTAGTTCTCTCACCTTTGAATAACTTTTCCTTTGTTGAAAAAGAGCAATAAAAGCCAACCTTAAGAAATAAGCCCTTGTTGGGAGACATTGCAGGGTCGATGCCAAGGGCAACCCCAGCCCCGCGTTACTCTCCAGCCGGGGGACTGGGACAGGTCTCTCCAATCGTCAGAACTCCACTTCCCTCGTCTGTAAAAGGAGGACGGGAACTGCATCCACTTCATGGGAATGTTGTAGGTCTTACAAGAAGTAGTTTTTTAAGCCACTCAACGAAGTGCCTGGCATGTCGTAAGCATCACTGAGTGTTAACTATTATTATATTGTCACCCTCGACGTCATTACCAAGCCCAGCCAACAGAGCTCTTGCAAGTGAGCAGGGAACAGAGCTCCCTTTGTATATGCTCAGCTGGGGCTCCAGGGAAGGCAGGGTGAGGGAAGTGTCTACAGCAATTTTGCTTAGACCACAAAGGGTTATGGAGGGTCTCGGTGCAGACAGCTCTCTTCTGTTTACACAGGCAAACCTTTTATCCGCCTCAGCGCACAGTGCCGCCAGGATGGCAGGGTCAGAAGAAGTTCACATAATAAACACGTTCCCATCCCCATTTCGGTCCAGTTGCTGAGGCTCTTATATTTTAGACTCCTTTTCTTTTCTCGCGCAGGGTCTGCACATCCCTGTCGGAAAGAAGATTTCCATCCAGCCCTCTGCTGAGACGTGAGCAGGATTCAAATGAAGGACATGTTCAAAGTCCCACAGTTACCAGGGGAGACTTCCCGCCATGGGAGCAAATTGGATAGCTACTGCTAAAATCGGGTCCCTCGGTTTTATTCCCCTGTTGCTGTCTTGCTCTGCCTGTTCCTTCTTGATCTGAAGCAGACCCTTGGAGTGGGTCTATTTGCCTCATATCTGATAGCCCCTAGCTAGTTTGTGCTGCTTGGGGAATGCATGCCACTGGCCCTGAGGTTGGCCAACGCTGCCGGGCAGAACATCCCAGTGCCCATCATTTTGACCTGGCGGCTTTCAAACATCAGCAAGTATCAGAACCACCTGGGGGCAGGAGGGGCAGGCTCCTGGATGGGGCCCCGGACGTTGCATCTCTAACAAATTCCTAGGTGATTCTAACACTGTCTGCCCAGAGACCCAGCCTTTAGAACTTCTATTCTTGATTGTTGGTGAGATAGCAAATATCACCCGTGATTAAAAGAATGGTGAGGGAGTTGTTGGTAGAACTTCAGCCCAAGTGAAAGAGAGAGAGTACGAGTGTCGATGAAATTGTTTTCCAAATTTCCCCTCTGCTTTCTGCCAGCTGCTACCACCAAACATTCTCAATTGGGTTCAGATCACAGGACCAAGAGAGGAGGAATTGGTAAAAGATCTGCTCAAGAAAATGGACCCAGAAGATGGTCCAGGCACCAGGTGGACAAAGAGAACCATTGTGAATATTAGAATCTCCATTGTGTTTCCAGAACACAATTCAAGGGGGCAGAGTGGAAAGAACAATGGTGAGCATCCTATCCAACATAAGGTGAGGTTAGAAACAGGGAGAAAATAAAAAGTGAGCAGCTTAGGAACAGGTTTGGATGTGGAACCTGACACGGGGTAGGGCAGTGAAGACACTACTCTGTAAAGGGTGAGTGGGTGCTGGAGAGCAGCCTGCTTTTCTCACCTGAGGGCTAGATAAACCCTAGAATGGGCCGCTGCTGGTTTTAGGAACCAGACAGGCCTGAACAGTTCTCTTAAAGCTTAAGAGTTAGGTGGGCAGAGACGCTGTGTTCTAAGAATCACATTTTATAAAACTACAAATAGTTTATAAAACTGTTTTCACCTATCAAAAGAATAAGTAGCTCTATCTGTTCTCATTCATTCATTCTACGATTACTTATTGGGTGCTAAGGCTCTGTTCCAGGAGCTGGGGATAGAGATGAACACAAGAGCAAAGCCTCTGTTTTTGTTTTCTTTTTTTTTATTTTTTTTAACATTTATTTATTTTTGAGACAGAGAGAGAGAGAGAGAGAGCATGAACAGGGGAGGGTCAGAAGAAAAGGGAGACACAGAATCCGAAACAGGCTCCAGGCTCTGAGCTGTCAGCACAGAGCCTGACACGGGGCTCGAACCCACAGACCGCGAGATCATGACCTGAGCCGAAGTCGGATGCTTAACCGACTGAGCCACCCAGGCGCCCCTCAAAGCCTCTGTTTTTATATAGTTTGCATTCCACAGGATAGAGAGATCTCCAAACCTGCATGCAACACACATGCACACACACAGAAATGATGTTAAAAATTTATACTTTACGTGGTGATCAATGCTGAGGAGAAAAAATAAAGTAGGGAGAGTGGCTATAGTATGTGAGCTTTGGGGAGACTTCTCCAACAACATGACATTTGAGCAGACATGAAGAAAGTGCAGAATGATCTCTGATAAAACTCTCATGTCCAGAATAGGCGAAGAACTCTTACGACTCAACAACAAAAAGACAAATAAATGGCCAAAGGACTTGAACATTTTTTGCAAAGAAGATATCCACATGGCCAACCAGCACAAGAAAGAGGTTCAACAGCCTTTACCTCCTATCTGACACCTTCGGTCATTACAGAAATGCACATCAAAACCACTCCACACCCATTAGGATGGTTAGTTAAAGAAAGGGAAAATAAGTATTGGTGAGGATGGAGAGAGATTGGAATTCTTATACATTGCCCGTGGGAAGGTAAAATGGTTTAGTCAGTGTGAAACACAGTTGGGCAACTTCTCAAAAAATGAAGTGTAGAATTGCCATATGACCAAGTAACTCCAGTCCTAAAATTGAAAAGAGGTACCCAACCAAGTATATGCTCGTGCGTATTCATAGCAGGACTGTTCATGAGAGCCCAGGGCCCATCAGTGGATGAATGGATAAACAAATTGTGGTATATCACACAATGGGATATTAGTTTTAAAAAGGAGTAAAGCGGCTCTGGGCTGATGGCTCGGAGCCTGGAGCCTGTTTCCGATTCTGTGTCTCCCTCTCTCTCTGCCCCTCCCCCGTTCATGCTCTGTCTCTCTCTGTCCCAAAAATAAAAATTAAAAAAAAATAAAAAAATAAAAAAATAAAAAAAATAAAAATAAAAAGGAGTAAAGTGCTGACAGATGCTACAACATACATGAACCTCCAAAACATTAGGCTAAGTGAAAGGAGCCGGATGCCAAAGGTCACGGATTGTATGATTCCATATATACCAAATATCCAGGATGGCTCACTCCATGGAGACAGAATGCAGGTGGTGGTTATCTGGGGCTGGCAGGCTAAAGGGCTGCAACTGATTAATGGGTAAGAAGTTCTACTTCAGAGCAATGACAATAATTTGCAACTAGGTAGAGGTTGAGGTTGTACAACACTGGGAACATACTGAGTGCCACAGGATTGTTTCCCTTAAAATGGCTGATTTGTGTTATGGGAATCTCACCTCATTAAATTTTCAGAAAAAAAAACAACGAAAGAAAGTGAGGGGTAGGATGATCCCTAAGAAAAACTGCTAAGGAAAAGCAAGACAGTGTATAACGGTGTGTGTATATTACCGTGTCTCTATCAACGTGGAACATCCCCAGGTACCTTTCTGTACCCGGTGACGTTTGTAAAATGTGCACGTATCACCTATGCGAAAAACTAAAAGCAAATTAATGAATTATTTGTAAATGCAACGCTAACTGCAGAGTCAGATCTGGGTTGGAATCCCTACTCTGCTGGGCATCGACTGATGACCTTGTGCCTTTCTGAGCCTCACATCCACATCTGTAACACGGCACAGTAATTGTACCACCTCCCCAGCTTGTCAAGTACATTAATGAGATTGTGCATGTAAAGGGCACAGTGCTTGGGATACTGCGAGTGCTGAGGAAATGGCGTGAGTGGTTTGTACTCATAAACTGATGACAAGTATGTGGGTTTCCTCCACACCACCAGCCAGTTCTGCAACACCTGGTCACCGACTGGTGTTCAGTTCAATTCTGACACTACTTATCCAGGGCTAGTGCAACCTGCTTTTCTGACCCAATGGCTAGATGAAGCCACAGGTTAAGGGCTCAGATAAAGCTAGATAAAATCCACAGGTTAAGGGCTCAGCCCCACATTTAAATAAAAATAAAATAAAATTAGGGGCGCCTGGGTGGCTCAGTCAAGTGTCTGACTTTAGCTCATGTCATGATCTCATGGTTTGTGAGTTCAAGCCCCATGTTGGGCTCTGTGCTGACAGCTTGGAGACTGGAGCGTGCTTCGGATTCTGTGTCTTCCCCTCTCTCTGCCCCTCCCCCACTCACACTCTGTCTCTCTCTCTCTCTCTCTCTCTCTCTCTCTCTCAAGAATAAATAAACATTAAAAAATGTTTAAAAAGTTAAAATTAAAATTATATTAAATTAAAATTAAAACAATACATTTTAATAATAGGTTTTATTTAACCTAATGCATCCCAAGTGCTACCACTGTAATCAATATAGAACTTACCAATGAGATATTTTACATTTTTCCATACTAAGTCTTCAAAATCTGATGTGTTTTATACTTAGAGCATATCTCAGTTTGGACTAACTACATTTCAAGTGCTTAACAGGCGCATATGACTGGCGGCTGCCATATTTGACAAACAGAGGTTTAATTGGACAAAAAAATGATCTTTCAACAACTTAAAAGAGATCTTTCCATTTTCTCTTTTAAAAGTCATGTCTCTGGGGTACTTAGAAGATATTTGTATACACTCTGAAACACTAATTCCAATTTCCAAGAATCCATTTTTCAGAAATGCTCACATAAATGTGAAAAGGTATATTAACAGGTATGTTCATCATAGCTTTGCTCCTACCAGTGGAAGAGAGACTGGTTCTGGAGTCAAAATGCCTGGCTTCAAATCCAGGCTCTGTCACTTAATAGCTACCTGGCCTTGAATAAATTAATAAGCCCTTATCTTCCATTGCCTCATCTACATTTGAAATTATAACAGGGGGCTCTTTACAAAGATGAAATGAAATGATCCACATTAAGTGCTTCTGACAGTTCCTGGCCCATAGTAGTTGCTCAATAAATCTTACCTATCGTTATCACTACAAACAGAGGAACAGTGTGACCATGGAAATGTCCAGCAACAAGGAAATTATTTACTGAATTAAGGTACGTCTATGTGGTTTAAGCTACCCGAGAGCAGGGACCATGTTTTAGTCCCTATTACACAACACCCAGCATGGTCCCTGGTATATGCTATGTGAAGGATGAATGGCGTGCCCAAGTCTGTAGAAAGAATGAAGCTGCTTGCAGAGTGTTAATCTGGATAGAGTGTACAAAAATATGGACCATATGATTCCATTTCTGTGGGGAAAAAACGGAGAACTGTATATATAAAGGGAATGTATTCATTATATAACCACAAGTCAAAGGTAGGAAGCATACCAAACCATTAGTGGTTTTTGAATGGGGAGGCTTACAATATTTATTTTTCAGCGGAGATCACCTCACATTGTAGTTATTTATGGGGCCGTCTTGTCCCATCTGTCTGGTGAGCTCCACTGGCTTGTCCTATCATCCCTGTTCCTGTGCTCACCTAGCACTTGTGTTCAGGGCTATTAGAGTTCAGTGAATTGTTGCTGGATTGAATGGCTAATTATTGCTTGCCCTGTCCCCACCTACACTATGAATCAGCACTTGTTCAAGATCACAGAGTTCCTTTTAAATGTTCTCATTTTCCGTCAAAGTTCTGAAATGTATTAAATATGCTATCTGATCTGTCTGTGTTACACCCCTCAGGGCCTAACGCTTAGTAGGTGGGAACAAAAATGTTAGCTAAATGAATGATTTGCATAATAAAAATGTTGCAGAAGGCCACCCTACTCCCGGAAGTGTGCTGTTCAGAGTGACAGGCGAGAAAGACCAACAAATCACTGTGTGCTGCGAGCCCTTCCTCCTCTCAAGACATCTCTCCAGGGTTTCTGCCTACTGGATTATGGAAATGGTATTAGCATGGGCAGAATCTTAATTTCTGGTCTCAGGAACCAAATGTATTATTTATGTGTCTATGTCACATTTATTTATTCATCCAGGGAATGTCTAGAGGCCCGCAATGTACCAGCTGCTTTATGCCTGGCCCTGAAGACACGAAAATGAAGAAGGCAGGTTCCCATTCTTTTTTTTTTTTTTTGAATGTTTATTCATTTTTGAGAGACAGAGCACAAGTGGGGGAGGGGCAGAGAGAGAGGAAGACACAGAATCTGAAGCAGGCTCTAGGCTGCTGTCAGCACAGAGCCCAACGCGGGGCTCAAACCCGCGAGCTGTGAGATCATGACCTGAGCTGAAGCTAGATGCTTAAGGACTGAGCCACCCACGCTCCCCAGAAGGTTCCCATTCTTAAGGAGCAGTCTCTTGTTCTCACTCTTCTTTTTCATCAGCTTGAGCACCCATACCTAGCAACTGTCTCCCTCTTAAAAAATATTTCCCCCTAAGGCACCCAGGTGGTTCAGTAGGTTAAGCAACTGACTCTGGATTTCAGCTCAGGTCATGATGTTACAGTTCATGGGATGGAGCCCCACGTTGGGCTCTGCACTGACAGCTTGGAGCCTGCTTGGGATTCTGTCTCTCCCTCTCTTTCTGCCCCTCCCCTGCTCACACGTGTGTGCATGCACGCTCTCTCTTTCTCAAAATAAATAAACTTAAAGAAAAAAGCTTCTCACCAGACCTAGAATTAACTCAACTCTAGACCAGTGTGTAGAATAATTGCTAGAGTCCTGTGTGCTAGTCTCGTACTTTTTTTTTTGACACTCACTCACTGTGTGCTCAAAAGCAAATCAAGTCGTCTCTGTGCCTTGGTTTCCCCTCTTGGGGAAGATTCGTGGGGTATCTACTTGCCCTCAGGGGCATAGGGAGGGTCGTACGGGACAGTGGATGCTGAGAGGGCTTGAAATGGAGGGAGCTGGTCTGAGTGTCACCATTACTGCCATCTATCCAGTCATGGGGTGTCACCACAACTTGCAGAGAATCTGGACATAAGTCAGAAAAAATAGAAATTGTTTTTTTTTTTTCCTTCCTCAGTGGAAACACCTGCTTTGGGGGGCTTAGGTTTCAATGAAAATATTTAAGAGTAGCTGTGTGATATTGAAAGAGTCATTTCTCCTTCCTGAGTGTCTGTTTATGTTCCTATGACATGAGGCAAGGGGACTGGATTGATGGCTTTTAAACTATGCTCCAGAAAACTATGCACTGGGAAGACACTATTCTAACCCCACATCTACAACTAGAGCAGCCAACATTAAAAAAAAATTTCCCCTAACTTTACATATTTGGCTTTATTGTAAGGTTTTCTTTTCTTTTTTCTTTTCTTTCCTTCTCTCTCTCCCTCAACTTCCTCTCTCTCTTTCTCTCTTTCTTTCTTTCCAAAATCCTGGAGCTAAATTAAAATGGGGGGAGGGTAAGAAACCCTCACTGCTAAATAATCTGTAACATTCTTTCTGTCATGTTCACACACATATGGACCCATGTGCTATTTGTGCTATTTATGTCACGTGTATGCATTCCTCTTGCACGTGTTAGGTGTGCATGAGAGCCTCTGGGTACAGAATTCCTTGCTAAGAATCAGCAACGAGGGGCACCTGGGTGGTTCCGTCGGTTGAGCCCCCGACTTTGGTTCAGGTCATGATCTCGCAGTTTGTGAGTTCGAGCCCTGCGTCGGGCTCTGTGCCGACAGCCCAGAGCCTGGAGCCTGCTTCGGATTCTGGGTCGCCCTCTCTTTCTGCCCCTCCCCTGCTCATGCTCTGTCTCACTCTGTCTCAAAAACAAATAAAACATTAAAAAAAAAATTTTTTTTAAAGAATCAGCAACGAACCTGTAGCCTGCTTGCCTTTTATTTTTAAGCCTGTGCTCAGAGATGACCATGTTTAAGTGCAGCATTCCTGAGTCTGAATAACCTTCGGCAGCTGAAGGCTAAGAAATTCACCGGTCCGGGGAAAGCCTCTTCCCAAATGCTGGAGTGCCAGCACCTGTGACCGGAGAGTCCTGGGAAGTGGAGGGTTGTGGGAATAGCGCCACCTTGTGGTTTCTGCGGTCACTTGCCGGAGCAGGGCCTGCCTGGTCCCAGAGCTAAGTGCTGGCTCCTAGGGGGACCAAACTCCTGGAAATGGGGGTTCTCAATTTACTGGGAAGGGGCAGGTGTTAGAGTCCAGGCTGCTCCCCAGCAGCAGGCCCAGCTGCCTCGCTTGGCAGCCCTTCTCCGAAAGCTGCCACACTGCCAACGCCAGTGAGGGCTACCGGGCAGGGTGTGTGGTTGTTGGGAGGTGGGCCTCGTGGGACAGTGTCTGCGTCCAGAAAAGGAGGGCAGAGCCTGAAAGGAGAGGGGACAGATTTCACAACTGACGTGTGTGAGGCCGAGGTGTGAAGATGGTACACCAGAAAGTACACGGAGGGAGGGCAAGAAACTCAGGACACGTGTGAGGACAAGAGGACACTACCCCTCACCTTGACCTCACCCTGACCCCAGTCCCGGGGTCCTGAGTGAGCCCTCCTGCACTCCCTGTCCTCCCAGCCCTGGCACAGGGTGGCAGGGAAGATAAAACGAAATGTAAGGGACTTCACCCAGTGCCCAGCACGTGGAAAGTCCTCAAAGCTTCCCACGTCTGTCCCCACCCTCTTCCACTCAGTAGACTAGACCCGGGGTAACAGCCAGGAGCTGGATTGACCAGCATCAGAGCTGACCGCCCTGTGCAGCTCTGTCCCACACAGATACACCACCTGCCGTGGATGCAAGCCCCGTCCTTGATCTAACATTTTCTAGTCGTCACCTTGAAAAAAGTCAGAAGAAACAGGTGCAATTACTTTCTATAACATATTTCATTTAACCCAATATATCAATAGCTTGTCGTTTCACCATGTAATTAAAATAAAAATCAGGGATGCCCGGGTGGCTCAGTTGGTTAAGCATCTGACTTCCACTCAGGTCATGATCTCTCAGTTTGCAAGTTTGAGCCCCACGTGGGTTGGGCTCTGTGCTGACAGCTGGGAGCCTGGAGCTCGTGTCAGATTCTGTGTCTCCTGCTCTCTCTGCCCCTTCCCTGCTCACGCTCTGTCCCTTTCAAAAATAAATAAACGTTAAACAAAATTTTAAATAAAAATCAGGGAGATATTTTATCCACCCCCCTCCCCGCCCCCATCCCTGTACTAAAGTCTTTGAAATTCGGTGTTTATTTGACACTGGTATCCTACCACAGGCCCTATTCTTTTTTCTTTTTTTAATTAAAAAAAATTTTTTTTTAAATGTTTATTTATTTTCGATACAGAGAGACAGAGCATGAAGAGGGGAGGGTCAGAGAGAGAGGGAGACACAGAATTCGAAGCAGGCTCCAGGCTCTGAGCTGTCAGCACAGAGCCCAACATGGGGCTTGAACTCACGGACCATGAGATCATGACCTGAGCCGAAGTCGGACGCTTAACCGACTGAGCCACCCAGGCACCCCCCACAGGCCCTATTCTTAAGGACATCTGGGGTCTCTTCTCTGTCACTGAGTCACCGATGTACCCTGCGGCCCAGCGCAAATCACTCTCTAATGCAGGTCTTACTGTCCTTTCCTATGGGATATGGGGCTGGACTGCTGATCTCTGATGCTTCTTCCTGAAGGGAAGCTTTACAATCACCAAACGAGGCCTAACCATGCCTTGCCCTGCTCTGCCTGCCTCAGGGGTTGTTGAGACGCTCCACTCAGGGCAAGCCTGTGAGAGCTCGCGGACACACAGCAAGTGCTTTCCAGTGAGAGGGAAGCCCCTTATTCCTGTCATGTCTGCCCGTCTCTGCTTCCGGAGGATTTCTAGAAGCTGCCCCGACTTCTTTGCCCAGACTCCAGAGCTCCAGATGTCGCTGACTGCAGCTCCCATAAAGGATTCCCTGGCCTCGTTCCTGGGCCTCTTCCCTCTTTCTGGGCTCCTCTCACGTGTTGAGCAAGACAGAGTCTGGGCTCCGCTGGAGCACCCTGAAAGCAGGCCTCCTTTGGTGCTGTGGAGAAACTGTGTGAGGCTGAAGTCTGAACCCCGTAAGGCTCTTGGCTCAGGCAGGCGTATGCCCTCCACGAGGGCCCCAGCTCTCCCAGTGACAGAACTCGAGACTCAGTTTACGACTGATCTGCACCTGCATGCAACAGTGCCCCCGCCTTCTGGCCAGAGGGACATTCTTCCCAGCACAAATGTCTCCGTATCTCACTCCCTCTGTACTTTAGGACCGATTAAGTTGGAATTGGAGACCATCAGTCAATCCCTGCAGTTTCTCAATGGGGAAACTGAGGCGCAGAGAGGGGGAATGTTGCCAGGTCATGGAAATAGTCAGTGGCAGTCTCTAGACTCCCATCCTGGGCTCTCCCATCCCCCCTCTGCACCCCTCTCTACCACCAAACTACGTAGCCTGCGTCCATCCACTGCATTTGCTGGCAGCTCTGGATCTGTCGTGGACAGCCTTGGAGAAAACCACTCAAGCTCAGAAGCCCCTGGGGGTTTGACTCGGGGTCTGCTGGATGCGGTGGGGGGTGCAGAAAACAAGGCCCTGGGTGAGCCGGACCCCTTCAGTCCCACACCCAGCTGTTTATGCTCCAGCCATCTTCCCCATACACGGTCTCCCCTGGCTGGCTGCCTGGAGCCGCCCCCAGCCAGCCACTCTCCCTCTCACCTCCAGGCCTTGGTCCCCAGGCTGCTCCCCACTGCCTCTCTATGCACAGCCTGCTCTTACCCCCAGAGACCAGCCCACACATCACGTCCTTCATTCACCCTGTTTCCCACGGTCACCCTGTTATGGCCACCACCAAAGTCCTGTTCTGCTTCTCCATGCATATCCAGGGCCTGGCACAGTGTAATGATGGAGGTGTAAACGAGGTCCTGGATTCTGGAATGTTCCCATTCCAGACTGGAACAACACAGGAGTAGCCTTCTCCACCCCCTCCCCCAGTGCTCCTGGACAATGCTTCCCTCCCTTCTTTCCCTAAGTGCCCTTTCCCTGCAGGAAAGTGTCCCAGTGGGCCTAAGCAGGCGGCCTGACATTCCCCCTTGGCCTAACCAGGTGGGACCTGGGAGGTCTCTGACAGCCCCTGTCAGTCACCAGTGCCCGTCTTGGTTCCTCCTGGCAAGCTTGTATGCGCTGGCACTCTGCAAGTGCCCAGGAGGTGGCGCCAAAGTGCTGAAGAAGGGCCTGGTGGGCTCCCCCTCCTCAGGGCCAGAGCCCGCCTTAGGTTCTGTTGTTGTGACAGGGTCCTGCCCTCCAATGGCTCCCTGACAGTGAAGGCCAGGAACGTTTTGCTCATTACAGGGGCCCCGTGCTCCATCAGGCTGGGCTCTGGGCCACTCTTTGTACCCCAGCCCCTGACCAGTCTGTGTGGGGAATGGGGGACAGAATGTCACGCAAGGAGTGACATTGCCCGTGTACTTCCTATGCTGGGATTTCCCATCATCACAAAGATTTCCATGTCTTGGACTGGGAGCTGGCAGAGAACTTGACCAGGAGCTGGCATGCCTGAAATGGGTTACAAGTGTATGGAGACATTGACTCTCGGGGTCCTGGCCCTGGGGGTGGCTGGTGGAACCAGGTGGGTGGGACCCCTTGAGCCAGTTGCCTGTGGCAAGAAGCAGCCTCATTCATTGCACAATTATTATTTTCTACACAGGTATATCCGCTTTCCAAAAGTTCACGTTACATCACTCTGCTTTATGTGAGACCTATGTTGATATCTGTTTTCGCCCACTGCAAGAGACCCAAAGAGGATTTTGGCTTTTAAGAAAAGAGGCAAGAAGCAAAAATAGCGTTCAGCATTCGTTTTGCAGTGAGCCATTACAGAGGCAGTGGGTACCCCAAGCAGAGAGATCAGCTTTGCCAAGCTCCTTCCCCGGGAACCTGCTCAGCATCTCCACACCAAGCTGCCACAGCTTTGAACTGTGTCTGTGAGCATCTGTGTTTTATCTGGGTGTATTTTGTGTATCCACTAGCGAGATATGTCCTAAGGTATAAGAGAGGTTATTTGGGGGGCCTGAGAGGTTATTTTTTGGGTCTGCACGTGTGAATTAATGATAATGGCTTCTTTGCTTTACACCATTTTGGCTTGTGAAAGGTTTCATAGGAACGTTCTACGATTGGACAGCAAACCTGTATTTACTTGGAATGAACGTGATTGGGAAGCACTTATCTTCGGCTCTGCTGTCCAGTAGGGACGCTAACCACTGGCCGCAGGTGACTATTTAAATTTAAATGACTTACAGTTTTAAAAAATTTGAAGTCCACACCTGCCACATTTCAGGCACTCAGTGGCCATACTGTGGCTAGCAGCTCCCATATCAGACGACATAGAAACGAGTATTTCCATCATCGCAGAAAGTTCTGTTGGATAACGCTAATCCAGAACTTACTTTAACCTCATCGGGACAGGGTGTGGTCTAGAATTTCAGAAAGCTTTTGACTCTAGTGCACTACCTTCTACTGCTGTGGTTGTTGCAACAGGGGATAGAGAAATGGAGTCAGACAGACCCAGGATTCACCCCTGACTTTGCCATTTACTAGTTTTGTGGGCCTGGAGAAGTCACTTCGCCTCTGTCAGCATCCGTTTTTCTCATCTAGGCAATGCGGACAGTATCACCCCACAGCCCTGGTTACTGGGAGGATTAAATGAGGTAGGGCAGGTGAGTCACCAGAGGCAATGCCTGGCATGCAGTTTTATGGCCTGACCACCCCAGCCTGATTCTGTCTTCTTGCATCCACTCAACCCACAAAAGCCCTTATCTCTGGTCTCTACTATGTTCAGACCTGTGTCGGGTCCCGAGGTTTATTCAAAGGGAGCACCGGGCTTAATTCTAGAAGGAGATTGCAATCTAGGTGAGAGGGCAAGATAAGTGCATGAAGCAACCTGAATGCAATTCTTAGGCAATACACAGGGCAGCGAGTTGTGCGGCGATACAGGGCCCAACGGGAAAGGCATTTGTAGGGCAGGAGGTTTATGTGACAGGCCTCGTAGAGGGAGGGGTGAGAAGAGATCTGGTCTGCAAGGTAGCATCGGGTGGGACGGGCAGAGCTGATTGGAGAATGGTGCCAGGGCAGAGGAACAGCATGAGCGAAGGCAGAAGCTGAGGTGGGTAAAGGAGTGGCCTGGGTTAACGTGCGAGCGGTGAGAGGCAGCTGAGCCGAGGTTTTTGTGGAGGGGGAGCCAGAAGGGTTTGCTAAGAAAATCACGCAGCTCTTGGAAGCCTGGCTGAGTTGCTTGAGTCTGATGAAGCAGGTGGTTCCTGGGCAGGTGGGGCTTTGCACTGAGAACCAGGCAGAGGCTGAGGAAGCCTGTGCTGCCAGCATCAGGAGGAGGGCCTGTGAGGGAGTCAAGGTGACTGTCAGGAAGCTGTGACAGCAGGGACCTGTACTGAGGGCCCTTCACATACATGTTCACCAGAAAGGGCACTCAGTTGGCTTGTACCAGTAGTCCAGGTGGCCGTGGGCAGAGGGTGGGTAGTGAGAGGAAGCAGGATGGAGGAAATGCATTCACAGCATATCCAGATCTGAGCCCCAGCCCCTCAGGCAGCTGAGAAAAAGAACAGGGTGAGGGCTGAGATGGGATGTAGCAGTGAGTGGAGGCGGGAGGGGACTCCAGACTGGACTAGGGGTCTGAGAAGCGGGGCTGGGTACAGACTCACAGGGCAGAAGCCTCTCTCCCTATGTGCACGTGCCCGTAGGTACCCCCCACACAAGTACATGCGTACAGCCCCCAACTTACATGTGCATGTTCATCATACCCAGAGACCCTTAAGGAAATGTGCATATGCACATTTATGCAAATGCACGTGTATGCACACATGCAGGCAAACATCAATACACATGTGTATATACACGTGTGCTCCTCCTGATCCGGCCTCTGCTGGGGCTGGAGCTGGGGCTGGCATTGGGTTCACAGCAACCAGGCCGGGAAGAATCTGTCCTGCCTGGGCACTGAGACCATGTCTGATGGAGGCTTCTCCAGCCTCCGCTTGTAAACACTATTTATTTTGGAAAGCAACTTCTCTATTTTCAAATAAAAAGTTGGGACATGTGGTATTGGATTTCCCTGATCTGACACTGACCTAGAAAAATGTGCTGGCGGGAACAGAAACTGCGTTGCCCCACTGTGCTGGCAGAGGCTCAAGTGCGTTTTGTTCTTCTTGGCCTTGACTGCAAAGGTTAAGGTGCAAGTCAGGGGGTAGCTCCATCTCCTTGTCCAAGCAGCGTTCTTTCTACTTCCTTCTACAGGGCTCGGGGTGGCTGAGGCCTGGGGGCCTCCTGCAGGCCTGTGTGCCCAGGAGCAGGCTGGCAGGGTAAATCAGAGGTGGCTCTGGAGGGCCAGCGTCCAGACAGTAAGCAGCTCCAGCCCATGCAAAACAAGTATGGGGCCCAGCCAGGGGGGAGTCCCCAGAGTTGTCATCAGGGGAATGGGAAATGCAGCTTCAGTTCGGGATGAGGGTTTTTTTTTTTAATGTTTATGTTTTTATTTTATTTTATATTTGAGAGAGAGAGAGAGAGAGTGAGAGAGAGAGAGAGCACAAGCAGGGGAGGGGCAGAAAGAGGGAGACACAGAATCCGAAGCAGGCTCCAGGCTCTGAGCTGTCAGCACAGAGCCCGATCTCATGAGCTGTGAGATCGTGACCTGAGCTGAAGTCAGACGCTTAACCGACTGAGCCGCCCAGGTGCCTCTGGATGAGGTTTGAAGCAGGCTCCTGTTCCTTGAAGGAGAACAGGCTTCCAGGACACAGAGCAGCCAGGCCTGTCTGGTGAAGGTCATGGTCTGCTACAGGCCTGCCGGGGGTGTGGATACTAGTGGTATAGAGTCCAAGGCAGGAGCCCCGTATCGGGAACATGGACACCCACAGTCCCTTTAGGGGTGCAAAGTCCTCATCTGATTGGCATCATAGGAGGCTCAAGGAGGAATATGCAATCCGTTGCCCCACAGAACCCCTCAGAATCCCTCAGCCGGTGACTTAATTCTGTCCCTGTTGAGACCAGGCTTCCCATTCTGCCCGTTTTCCTCATGGCCTCTTGTGAGGATAAAATGAGATCAGAAATGTAACACGCCCAGCCAGGGCCGGTGACACAGGAAGTGCTCGGTAAATCCGAGATCAAATCCTGGCTTTCACTCTCTCGCTGTGTAGACTAGGGCAGACTATACACCTGTGCCTTCACTCCCTCATCTATAGAAGGCAGGGAATAATAAAACATACCTCATGGAGCTGTTGGGGATCCGATGAGTTAATACACATAAGGCATTGTGAATAGTGCCTGGCTCTTAATAAGCACGATTAAGTGTTTACTATGAATTAAATGTTATTCTTAGTAAGCTCTTCATGTATTCATTCACTTATTCATTCAGCAAGTATTTATTGAGGGCCTGCTATGTGTCAGATACCGTTCAGGCACTGGGAATACAACGGTGAATAAGAGACAAACCTTGTGGTAGGTAGAAAGATGTCTCCCCCCCCCCCCCCCCCCCCCGGACCTCCACGTTCTAATCCCAGAATGTGTACATAGTCTGTGCTACATGCAGAGGGGAGTTAAGGTTTCGAATCAGCTGGCCAGAAGATAGGGAGATTATCTTGGGTAATCAGGGGGCGGGTGCTCAACGTAATCATGAGGGTCCTTCTGAGTAGAGGAGGAAGATGAGAGGCAGAGGCAGACGTGTGAGGGCGAAGCCGGGGTCAGAGTGATGTGATTTCGGGCTTTGAAGATGGAAGAGGGCTGTGAGCCAAGGAGTGTGTGTGGCCTGTGGAAGCTGGGAAAGGGAAGGAGCTGAATTCCCCCCGCTGGAGCCTCCAGAAAAGAATGCAACTCTGCCCCTGATTTTGGCCAGTGAGCCCTCCACCCTCCAGAACTGTAGGAAAATAAGTCTGTGTTGTTTTAAGCCAGTAAATTTCTGGGAATTTGTGACAGCAGCCATAGGGTACTAACATAAACCCTTCCTCTGGGGGCTTACATTCGTGTAGCGGGAGATAATAAGGAAATAAATAAGGAAATAAACATGGTGTGTGGGACGGGCAATTGCTCTCCTTTCTGTGGGGTGGTGAGCCAGGCTGCTGAGCTCAGATGTAGCAGCAGAGAGCAGGGGGCAGGACAGGTTGGGTGGAGCTGGCCAGTCGGCCATCCCCCCAGCCATGGGCACCCCCCACGGGTCATGCCCCTCCTTTCTATCTCAGTGCTCCTGGGCTCTGGTGGGATGCACAGCTTGCGCTCCGGGCTCCTGCTGGGGAGGGGCAGGTGTGCAGAGTCAGGTGCAGGGGTGGGTGGGGCTGCTGCCAGAAGTCTGAGCCAACTAGCTTGCCCCCAGGAGGCCTGCTGGTGAGGCCAGGAGAAGGATGAGAACGATGAGAATATGGATTTGTCAGAGCGAGGGAGGGAAAGCCAGCTGCCTCTGTGAGAGCCTCTCCAGGTTTTTGTGGTGCAAGCTCTTGACTGAGCTTAATGAGCGGCACCTAGAATCAGCTCTAGGTAGTTTCGTTGGAAACATCTTCGCCACAGGCATTTTCACTGCATTACTAATCAACCGTAAGGCAGTTTTGCAGTAAAAGATAAAATAACTGGCTGGCTGGTTACATTCCCTCATTGATGAATCCACTGCCTTTGGCAGAGTCGACGTATTGAATGAAGCTAGTTGTCAGTTGGGTTTTATTTCTCCATGGACACAATTCTCACTTTTATGTTACAGTAGACCCTGCTCTCCTCTTTTTGCTCTCCAGGGTTTCTGTTACCTGTGGCCAACCGCGTTCTGGAAGCAGATGATCCTCCTTCCGACATAGGGCCAGAAGGTCAATAGCAGCCCACCGGGTCACGCTGCCTAGGTCATTCACCGCACTTCATCTCATCACGTAGGCGTCTTATCATCTCCCATCAGCACAGGAAGAAGGGTGAGTACGGGACAATAAGATATTTTGAGAAACACACATTCACATAACCTTTATTACAGTATAGTGTTATAATTGTTCTATTTTATTATTGTTAATCTCTTACTGTGCCTAACTTATAAGTTAAACTTTATCCTAGGTGCGTATGTCTAGGAAGAAACAGTACATCCTGGGGTTCAGTACCCTAGGGGGTCTTGGACTGTGGTCCCTCGGGGCCAAGGGGGGACTGCAGTAGGTAAATGTCAGCTAGCCTTTACAGTGGTCTTACAGCGACCGGTAGGTGGGCCGTCTTAAGACGGTGGATGGTAACAACTACAGAGATCACTTTGATAGAAGATCTGGTGATAAAGCTTCCTGGAGGCGTGAAATAGAAAGTAAAAGGCCAGACTGCACGCTACACTCTGCAGGACAGTGAAAACGTACCAGTCCCCACAATAGCAAAGCTCAGTTACAAGTACGTTAGAGCCTTAGCCTTTCTTGCCCATGCCCAGAACGAGCAGCCCAGAACCATGCACAACACGATGCAAGCGTGTATCCTAGTGCTTGGAAAACTGATACCTCTCTTAATGAAGGAAGAAATTAATTATGAATTGTATTAATTTTTTTCATGTTTCACTATATCCTTAAAATTTTTTTTTAATGTTTATTCGTTTTTGAGAGAGAGAGAGAGAGAGAGAGAGAGAGAGAGAATGAGCAGGGGAGGGGCAGAGAGAGAGGGAGACACAGAATCTGAAGCAGGCTCCAGGCTCTGAGCTGTCGGCACAGAGCCCAATGCGGGGCTTGATCCCACAGACCATGAGATCATGACCTGAACTGAAGTCGGATGCTCAACCGACCTAGCCACCCAGGTGCCCCTCATTATATCCTTTTCAGTGTCCCTCTTTTAGATTTCATTATTTTATCTTCATAGCAGAATTGCCTTCCAGCAAACTAATTTTGTGGCAAGGATGCTCATGGCAAAATGCCAGACATGCCGAGAAATCCTCCCTTTAGGAGGCTGTAAAACACCACTTGGACTTGACTTTCATCTCGCCCAGCTGCTTACCAAAGCCTTCCTCTTTCATCTTCGAGGGCTTTAATTGGCAGGTCTGAGCCCAGAGAACTACCTCGGGAGGTGGCGGAGGCCTGGCTTGAAGTCGGCCTCCCCAGCCCCTCCCTGTTCAAGTCACTGAAGTCTGCTCCAACCCAGAGCTTACGCAGAGCAGGTCTTGAGGAGCAGCAGCCTACCACCAGTTGGGGGGCTGCTACTCAGCTGTAGACTTTGAATGGATGGTGCCTTGTGGCCTATGTTCAGGAATTCATGTAGTGCACTGCTCAAGGGCGTTACACCTAAGGGGCGTCTTCCACATGGTAGATTCACACTAACTTATGTGAGTGCATGCTGGATGGCACAGGGACTCCGGGTCGCCAGATAGGTATCAGGGAAGAGTTATCTTTGACCTCAACTCACGATGGCACTTGGGCCTGTGCATGAGCTTGGCATACGTGTGCGCATCCTATGATGCCTGCGCTCTGGCTGCCCTTTAGTGCCTGACTTGCAGGCCCCTGAGACTTTGAACCTGACATGGTTGCCTCACAGGGGGTGGGTGGGGAAGAGCGGGGTTTCCTGTGTCCCCAAGTGTGCCCCTGTGTTGTGTGTGCATGGAGCCAGTGCTGCTGTTCAGCAGGCAGAGTTTAGGTTGTTCAGAGATCTACTCACTCGACCTTTCTTTTAACCTGAGGAAGGGGCATCTTTTCCTAATTTGCAGGAAGGTGTCCCATGGGCCATGCAGGCCCTGCCCTGGTTCACAGAGACGCAGCCTTTGCAGCCACCGTCTGTGCAGTGAGGCCTCACCCTCCATGTCCCTGTGTAACGTTTCAGTTCTCAAGTAGCTCCCACCCTGCTCCCCGGGTCAGCCTTGACCTGGACCCTGATTCCACTCATCTCTGTCTCTTAACCCCAACACTGGACCCAGAACCCTGACCCTTCCTGGTGTCCACAGTGCCTCAGCTCACTACCTGCAACTCACCTGCCCTGCAGAGGCCTCGGCCAGGGCCAAAGGCAGTGTCCACACCATCACGGATGAGCCGAACATCGGAGTTGGGAAAATACTTCTGAAGCTAGACCTAGGGAAGGGGTAGAGTGCAAACTAGGAGAGCCTTTCGGGGGAGGAACTGGGCAACGTGGATGCATGTCTTTTGGGACCATGATGCTGCTCTAGGGAATTTGCGCTTCAGAGAGAATCCACGATGTGTGCACAGATTTTGCCAAAGGTGTTAGTTGAAGCATTGTCTGTGTTAGCAGCAGTTGAAAATAACCCAAAAGTCCATCAGGAGAAGGAGTGACTGAATCATAGATTGTCCTTGACTTGCACACACAGGAGTGTTCCCAGAAATCCATCCAAATGTCAAATGTTTGAAACTGGGACAGTAGCTTATTTTGAAAAACTAACAGTAGCTTTTAAAGTTTATTTATTTATGAGAGAGAGAGAGCGAGAGAGTGCTCATATGCCAGCAGGGGAAGGGGCAGAGAGCAAGGGAGAGGAAGAATCCCAAGCAGGCTCTGAGCTGTCAGCGCAGAGCCTCGATAAGACAAACTGCAAGATTAATACTTGAACCAAAATCCAGAGTCAGACGCTTAATCAGTTAAGCCACCCAGGTGCCCCTAAGCTTTATAAAGTTGGAAATGATGTTAATATCCACGATTCCTCTCCCCCACCCACTATTTTAAAAACATTATCAAATCACTGAACTTGTCTGTTTAGACACAATCTTGAATCACATGTGTCTGAGTTGGGGTTTCCCCAAAAGCAACACCTGAGACAAAAATTTGAGTGCAGGCAGGTGGGAAGTCAGGCTGCAGGACACGGAAGCAGTAAATGCTGAGGGGCGACGGTGAGGCACTCGTTGGGTCTGTTATGGTATGTCACCTGATTTTGTATGTTTTTCCCTGAATCTCGTTCTTTTCTTTAACCCATGAACCTACAGGCGGCAAGCCAATCCAAAGGGTGTTCATTTGAGAATAAAGATTCCCCACATGGTTTCTGATCTTTGTCACAGTTTAGTGATTAGGTGTCATCCTTTCTACTTTCCACGGCTCTTTATAAGATAGTAAGCATCGAATGCAATCTCCAAGTAAGTGCACAGGAAACAGCACTAGTGGCCAACACTTTTAAAAACATACTCATGTTCACTTTAGCCTCATTGCAATGGTATGGGGTAGATACCATGATGGCTGTTGGTAGTTTATAGATAAAGAAGTGGAGGCCCAGGGAGGTTCAGTAACTTGCTCGCGGACACACAGCCATTAGGCAGCAAATGTTGGCAGTCTTGCTCCAGAATGCTTGCTCCTAATCAGCCTACATGGCAATGCCTGGGCAACTGCTAGGAACAGTTGCTTAGCTGATTGGTAGAAGTCTGAACGTGGCGTATGAAATGGAGTTGAGGGGTGTGTTAGTATTAACGTACAAAAATATAAGTTTTCAAATTTAAATATATCAACACCAGGGCAGTACCAAATGGTTTATGGCTGTAGCCGGTAGAAATCTTAGTCTATTAACTCGGGTGGGCTAGAAACATACATCTCATTATTTCCAGTGCCTGAGATGAGTTTTATTTTAGACATATCTCACTAAATGGGGGAAAATAATCCCAATAAGTGCACGGGCTGCCTTGACCCCTCTCCTGGGGCCTGGGAAAGTGTATGGTGACGTATGTTGGTTGAAGTGGGATGGCGGTAAGGGTCGCAGAGAGAGGGCCTCCTTGCCATTTGTTACTGGGTCCCTTGTCCACACCAGCTCCTCCATCATGAGTCCCTCTGGGTGCGCTGGCTCTGTGGCAGTGAAAGGGCATCTCTCGAATGCCCTTGACGACCCTGAAAGCAAAGCCTGTTTCCTTCTGCTTTCTGAGATCAGCCCCTGTGTCTGTGTGTGACACCATCCTTTCCCTCACCCACCCCTACACGAGGGGACTCTGCCTGGGAGAGGGAGGGGACAATGTAGTGCAGTAGACCCTGCTCCTGTCCTAGCTTCTCTCTTTCTCTTTTTCTCCCATCGAAGAAGTTTTTTTGTGTGTTTGTTTTGTTTTCCTTTCAAGAGTGAGAAAAACAGCTCCGTCCAGCGACTCTAGCTCCACATTGGGTGTATTCTCCATCGCCAATTCCTTTCTGTTGCTGCTGTTTTGGTTTTTTATTGTTGAATAACAAGCTACCCTATAAATTGGTGGTATAAAACATACATTTTAATTTGGTCTAGAGTTGTCAGATGAACTATGGTAAATATGTTATCTGTGTATATTTTATCCTTAAGTGTTAAAAAATTAAAATTTATCTTCAAATACTATATGTATAAAATTTAATCCCAGTTAAATTTGGATTTTAGATAATGTACTTTTTTTTTTTTTAGTATAAGTATATCCCATGCAATACTGGGGATATACTTAGACTAAAAAATTACTCGTTCTTGATCTGAAATTCAAATTTAACCGGATGTCCTATCTTTTTATTTGCTGAATCCAGCAACCCTATTTTGGTCACTGTTTTGTGGGTCAGGAATTTGAGCAGGGATTGGAAGGGGTAAAGGATACCCTTCCATGTTGGGTCTTCACGTCCATGTCTGGTGCAAGGGTGCTTCCCAGCCTCACACTCTCTCTTCACGTGAAGTCTCATCCTCCAAGTCTTTTCCATGAAGTTCGGGATTCTCACACAATGGTGGCCTCAGGATAGTCAGCCTTCTTACTAGGAGGCTCTGAGACCTGGCTCCAGAAACAGGAAACAATTGCTGTCAGTCTCTTCAGTCTTGGGTATCACAACCGGTACGACATCACCTCTGCCTTATTTTACCGGCAGAATCACAAAACCCGCCTGGCTTCACCAGGAGGGGACATAGACCCTGCTTCTTCATGGGAGCCGTGGCAAGGGATCTATAGTCATCTGTAATCTGCAGTCATCTGTAATCTGCCACCTCAAAGCTTGAATGCCATCTGTGTTTCTTACATGGTCCATTTCCTGAGGCAATGATACCAACTCAGTTCAACAGCTGTCTGATTAGAGGAAGGGTCTCAGAAAAGGAGAACATTCAGAAGGGTAGGGGAAACTTTGTTAGTATTTCAATAGGTCATCCCACCATACAACCAAAAAACTTGATAGGGTCGGATATTACATACAGATGATCCCTGACTTACAGTGGTTCTACTTATGAGTTTGTGTGTGTGTGTGTGTTTAAGTAAGCTTCACTCCCAGCAAGGAGCCCCATGCAGAGCTTAAACTCGTGACCCTGAGATCAAGACTTGAGCCATCCACGTGCCCCTCAATTTAGGATTTTTTTTTTAACTTTACATCGGTGTGAAAGTGACACACACGCAGTAGAAACAGTAGTCTGAATTGTGAATTTTGATCTGTTCCTGGGCTAGCGATATGATGAACCTGAAGCTTCCAGTCAACCACGCCATCACAGGGTTTAACAACCTATGCCCTCACAACCCTTCTGTGGTCATACAACTGTTCTGGTTTTCGCTTTCAGTACTGTGTTCAATATGTTACGCTAGGTAGTCAACACTTCATTATAAAATAGGCTTGGTATCAGACGATTTCGCCCAACTGTAGGCTAATGTTCTGAGCATGTTTGGGGTAGGCTAGGCGAGGCTATGATAGGTTGGTTAGGTGAATAGGCATATCTCTTTTTATTGTGCTTTGTTTTATTGCACTTTGTGGATACAATGTTTGTTTTTTTTAAACAAATTGAAAGTTTGTGTTAGCCCCACACCATGCAAGTCTATTGGCGCCATTTTTCCAACAGGATTTGCTCACTTCTTGTGTGTGCCTCATAGTTATGAGAATATTATAATTCTCATAATATTTTAAGCTTTTTCATTATTTATTATGGTGATCCATGATCAGTGATCTCTGATGGTACCATTGTAATTGTTTCTGGGTATTGTGAACCGTGTTCATATAAGGTGGTGAACTTAAATGTTGTATATGTTCTGACTGTTCCACTGACTGGCCGTCCTCCCATCTCTCTCCCTCTCCCCGGGCCTCCCTATTCCCTGAGATGCAAGAATATTGAAATTAGCCCAGTTAGTAACCCTACCATGGCCTCTAGGTTTCAAGTGAAAGGAAGAGTCACATGTCCTTTTTTTTTAAGAGACAGAGACAGAGACAGAGAGAGTGCGTGAGCTGGCAAGGGACAGAAGGAGAGAGAGAGACAGACAGAGAAAATATCCCAAGCAGGTTCCACATACAGAGCAGAGCCTGATGTGAGGCTTGACCCCATGATCTTGGAATCATGACCTGAGCTGAAATCAAGAGTTGGATGCTCAACCAACTGAGCCACCCAGGCCCCTGTCTCTCACCTTAAATCAGAAGTTGGAAATGATTAAGCTTAGTAAGGAAGCTGAGCTAGGCCAATAGCTAGACCTCTCACACCAAACAGTTAGCCAAGTTATAAATGAAAAAGAAAAGTTCTTGAAGGATATTAAAAGTGCTATTCCAGTGAAAACACAAATAATAAGACAGTTAAAAAGCCTTATTGCTGATATGGAGAAAGTTTTAGTGGTCTGGGTAGAGAATCAAACCAACTACACCATTCCCTTGAGCCAAAGCCTAATCCAGAGCACAGACCTAACTCTCTTCGATTCTAGAAAGGCTGAGTGTGGTGAGGAAACTGCAGAAGAAAAGTTTGAGGCTAGCAGAGGTTGGTTCGTGAGGTTTAAGGGAAGAGGCCATCTCTGTAACATAAAGGCACAAGGTAAAGCAGCAAGTGCTTATATAGAAGTTGCAGTGAATTGTCCAGAAGATCTAACTAAAAGAATTAATGAACGTAGCTATGTAGTAATGTAGTAATGTAGTAATGAACGTAGTAATGTAGACCTAACAGCCTTCTACTGGAAGAAGGTATCATCTGGGACTTCCATAGCTAGAGAAGAGAAGTCAGTGCCTGGCATCAAAGCTTTAAAGGACAGACTGACTCTCTTGTTAGAGTCAAATGCAGCTGGTGACTCTGAGTTAAAGCCATTGTTCATGGAACATTCTGAAAATCCTGGGGCCCTTAGGAATTGTGTGCAATCTACTGTGCCTGTGCTCGATCAATACAACAACAAAGCCTGGATGACAGCACATCTGTTTACAACATGATTTATGAATATTTTAAGTCCACTGAATATTTAATATTTGAGACCTGCTCAGAAAAAGAGATTCCTTTCAAAATATTACTGCTCATTGACAATGCACCTGGTCACCCAAGAGCTCTGATGGAGATGTACAACAAGACTCACATTTTCATGCCTGTAACACAATATCCATTCTGCAACCCATGGATCCAAGAGTAATTTTGACTTTCAAGTCTTATTATTTAAGAAACATATTTTGTAAGGCTGTAGTTGCCATAGATCGTGATTCCTCTGATAGATTTGGGCAAAGTCAGTTGAAAACCTTCTGGAAAGGATTCACCATTCTAGATGCCATTAAGAATATTCGTGATTCATGGGAAGAGAACAAAATATCAACATTAACAAGAGTTTGGAAGAAGATGATTTTGGCCCTCATGGATGACTTTTGAGGAGGGACTTTAGTGGAGGAAGTAACTGCGGACCTGGCAGAAAAAGCAAGAGAATGAGAATTCAAAGTGGAGCCTGAAGATGGAACTGAATGGCTACAATCTCATGATAAAACTTGAACAGATGAGGAATTGCTTCCTGAGGAGAAAAAAAAAAAGGGTTTTCTTGAGATGGAATCTACTCCTGGTGCAGAGGCTGTGAAGACTGTTGAAATGACAACAGAAGATTTGGAATGTTACATAAGCTTAGTTGATAAGGCAGAAGCAGAGTTTGAGAGGATTAATTCCAATTTTTTTTTTTTAATTTTTTTTTCAACGTTTTTTATTTATTTTGGGGACAGAGAGAGACAGAGCATGAACGGGGGAGGGGCAGAGAGAGAGGGAGACACAGAATCGGAAACAGGCTCCAGGCTCCGAGCCATCAGCCCAGAGCCTGACGCGGGGCTTGAACTCACGGACCGCGAGATCGTGACCTGGCTGAAGTCGGACGCTTAACCGACTGCGCCACCCAGGCGCCCCTTAATTCCAATTTTGAGAGAAGTTCTACTGTGGGTAAAATGCCATCAAATAGCATTGTGTGTTACAGAGAGATCATTCATGAAAGGAAGAGTCAATTGATGCAGGAAACTTCAATGTTGTTTTATTCTAAGAAATCGCTACAGCCAGCCCAACCTTCAGCAGCCCAGCAACCTGATCAATCAGTAGCCATCAACACTGAGACAAGACACTCCACCAGCAAAAAGATTACGACTCCCAGAAAGCTCAAATGATGGTTGGCACTTTTTAGCAAGAAATTATTTTGTAATGCTTATTTGTTTGAGAGAGAGAGCAGGCGAGCATGTGCACAAGTAGGGGAGGGGTAGGGAGAGAGAGAATCCCAAGCAGGCTCTGCACTGTCTGTGCAGAGACCAATGTAGGGCTCAAACTCACAAACTACAAGATCATGATCTGAGCCAAAACCAAGAGTCGGACACTCAACCAAGTGAGCCACTCAGGCGCCCCAAGAAATTATTTATTTATTTATTTATTAAAAAAATTTTTTTTTAACATTTATTTATTTTGGAGGAAGAGAGAGACAGCAGGAGCAGGGGAGGGACAGAGAGAGAGGGAGACAGAATCCAAAGCAGGTCCCAGGTTCTGAGCTATCAGCACAGAGCCCAAAGTGGGTCTCGAACTCACGAACCATGAGATCATGACCTGAGCCAAAATCAGACGCTTAACCGACTGAGCCACTCAGGTGCCCACACAAGAAATTATTTTTAAATTAAGGTATGTACACAGCTTTTTTTTTTTTTTTTTACACAATGCTATTGCATACTTAATAAACTATAGTATTAGGGGAAACATAACTTTTATACGCACCGGGAAACCAAAAAATTCATTCGACTCACTTTATTGTGATATTTGCTTTCTTGGGGTGGTCTGGAACTAAACCCACAGTATATCCAATGTGTGCTTGCATTTTTGACTCACAATATTTCAACTTAGGATGGGTGTATTAGGATGTAACCCCATGGTAGGTCAAGGAATATATGTAATGATTCAGAAAGATATTCATAAAATGTTAGGTGTAAAAATCAGGTTACAACAATGTGTTTACAGTATGATGTTTAAAAAAAAGTTACCATATAAATATTGGATAACTATATGCAATAATATTGCATTATTATTATTGCATATTATATGCAATAATATTAGTAGTTTATCTGCAAAGGTGTGATTCTGGCAGATTTTAAGCTTTTTGCTTATGTGTGTTTTTGGTATTTTATAAAATGAACATATGTTGTTTTTATTTTAGGAGTAAAAAGGTTATCATAAAACAAAACATAATACATTGTCCTCTGAATTATTCACCAGTTTGTCATTTGTATAAATTCTGTTGAGCATGTACCTGTTACTATTCTTCTAGTCTTTGCGGATTCCACCATGGACAAGCCAGACGAGGTCTTCCAGAAAGCTTTTGGAGAGGGCATGTCACCAACACCTTGATTTTGGACTTCTAGCTTCCAGAATTTCGGAGAATAAATTTCTGTCATTTTAAGTCACCCAGGTTGTGATAATTTGTTATGTTAGCTCTGGGGCACGAATCTATCCCCTTTATTCCTTGAATCTTATTAGCCAATGATGTAGATTTCCATTTTGGAAATAGGCAGTCTAATCGTCTCCCATCTAAAGGTGGGGAAACTGAATTTCTGTTTAAATCTGTAGCTCATTCCAGACTCCACAGAGTGTGGCTTCTGTAGCAAAACCAGGAGTCAAACCCTCGTCTCTCTCCCCACCAGGTTTAGGTTCTCCCTGTGATTCCCCAGCTTATAGACTGGGTTTCCAGCAGGTTTCTTAAAAGTTTTTTTTTTTAATTCCAGTGAGTTAAAATACAGAATAGTATTAGTTTCAGGTGTACAATATAGTGATTCACTACTTCCATACAGCATCTGGTGCTCATCACAAGTGCCCTCCTTAATCCCCATCACCTATCCACCCATTCCCCCACTCACTGCCCTTCTGGTGACCATCAGTTCTCTAAAATTAAGAGTGTGTGTCTAGGTTTGCTTCTCTCTCTCTCTCTCTTTTCCCTTTGCTCATTTGTTTCCTAAATTCCACATATGAGTGAAATTACGTGGTATTTGTCCAGCAGTTCCTAGTAGGTCTCATGCATCTGTTTCTAAGATCATTGTTACCTTCCCTTCGCTGCAGTGACAAAACACCAGCCCCTGGAGACCTTTCCCTGGTAGGAGCTCCTCCTCTTGGCTAATGAAAAGGGAAGTGTCCTTGCATTAAGGCTGGTCCTGTTTTAAGATCAATGAGTCCCAGCTGGGACGAATGGACTGAGACAGCTGTTTCCAGGTGTGTTGGCTGCCATTTATATCTGCAGTAGCTGATAGGCCCTCTGTCTCATTGTATCGAGGCCAGGGTGTACCCCTCACTCAGGAAACCACAGCCCCTCCTCTGACAAGGAGAAGAGAGGCCTGCCATAGCTTTCCTTTCTTTCTTTTTTTCTTCAGACTTTAAAATGAATACATGCTTTTTGAAGAAACATATCAGAAAAGGTAAAGGACAAAGCAAACAACAAGAATTACTTATATAATCACCAGCTGTTTACTATTTCTACATATCCAGAAGGAAAAAAGTCTATGTATATACATCTGGTTGTGTTGCATGTACAGACGCATTCAACAGAATGCATTCGATGCATTCACACAGAACAAATTCAAGTGTGTTTAAAAATAAACATTTATCTATAGACTCTTTGCTCATGGAGAAATCAGGCCACCGGAACAGCTTTTGTACTCTATCCTAAGCGTTTCCCCAGGTTGTTAAAAATTCTTGGTAAATACCATTCTTAATGGTCACATACTAGTCTAGCGAGTGCATCACCACTTATTAATCATTTATTATCTGTTACTAAGCATTCAGATTCTAGTTCTTCATTAACTTAAAAAAAAACACTGTTATGAGCATCCTTGATATGTCTTTGTGTACATTTCTGATTATGCCCTTGACATGAACTTACTGGGTCCAAGGTTATAGACATAACTTTTTTATAGCTTTGCTGAGGTATGATTTACACAACATAAAATTCACCCATGGTAAGCGTATAATTCAGTGATTTTTAGTAAACGTAGACAATCATGCAACCATCCCTACTGTTCAGTTTTAGAACACCTTTATCACCCCAGAACATTTCCTCCTATTCCTTTGCTGTCAAACTCCCATTCGAGCCCCAGACAATACCGATCTGCTTTCTAGCTGTAGAACTGCCTTTTCTGGACATTTCCAATAAACAGAATCACACAATATATATTCTTTATTGCGTAGTTCCTCTCCCTTAGCATACTGTTTTTGTGGTGTGGTGATGTAGCATGAGTCAGGACTGAGTTCCTTTTTATTGCTGAACAGTATCTTGTGTGGATGGACCACATTTTGTTTATCCATTCACCTGTTGATGGAAATTTGGGTTGTTTCCAGTTTTTGCTATGAATATTTGCTTATAAGTCTTTGTGTGGACGTTTTCACTTCTCTTGGGGAGATACCTAGGAGTTGGTCATATGGCAAGTTCATATTTAATTTTTTAAGAAACCAAAGTAGCTGCCACATTTTACATTCCCACCAGTGGTGTATGAAGGTGACACTTCAGTCACATCCTGGTCAACACTTGCCATTTCAATTTTAGCCCTTCTAATAGGCGTATATTGGTGTAGCTTTGTGGCTTGAATTCACATTTTCCTAATGACTGTGATGATTGGCCATTTGTGTATCTTCTTTGGAGAAATAGAAAAGATTCTATTCAAACCTTTTGCTCATTTTTTAATTGGGTTATGTGTCTACTTCTTGTTCTTCATATATTCTGGAAACCTGTCCTTTATCAGATCTATGATTTTCAAATCTTTCTCCTGGTCTGGAGCTTGTCTTTCCTATTTGGTTAATGATGTTTGTTGAAGAACAAGAGTTCTGAGTTTTGATAAAGTTCAATTTATCTTTCTTTGGGCGTCCCCTTTTTTGGTGACTTGTCTCAGAAAGCTTTGCCTAGCATAAGTTCACAAAGGTTTTCTCCTATGTTTTCCTGTCAAAGTTTTTTCGAGTATGATTTGAAAATGATTTTTAGTTTTTCATTTTGGATGTAATTCATGGAATATGAAAAAATCAGAAAATATAGATAAGCAAATGGAAGAAAATACAGATCCCTCATAATCCCACCACTCAGACATAAACCACTACCAAAATTTTGTTACATACGTCTGTATTGGTTATCTATTGCTGCGTAACAAATTATCCCCAAAATGTAATAGCTTAAAACAGCCCACATTTATCATCTCAAAGTTTCTGGGGGTCAGGGATCTGGGAGTACTTTTCTGGGTGCTTTGTCTCAGGATCAGTCATAAGGCTGGGATCAAGGTGTCAGTGGGACAGTTACCTCAAGACCTGACTGGGAGAGAATGTCTCTCCAAGCTCACATGCAGGCTGTGGTCAGGCTTCCAGTCCTCCTCGCTGGCTACTGGTGGGGGACACCACTTCCTTGCCATATGAGTCTCTCCATAGGGTGACTGGCAACATGGCAGCCGGCTTCCCTGAGGGCAAGAGAGAGAGGGGGGACTCAAATAGAAGTCACAGACTTTGTGTAATCTAGTCTTGAAAGTAACATTCCATCATTTTGTGCCTTGTTCTGTTCATAGAGGTGAGTCACTAGGTCTAGCCCCCTCTGAGGGGAGGGGATTATATGAGCACATAAATACCAGGAAGTGGGGATCATTCAGGACCATCTTGGAAGGCTGCCACATTGTCCTTCTTGTTCCTTTGAAGTTTTTCTTATGAACTAAGTGGCGAATCCTTCCCTGTGGAACATACAGATGCAGGAGATCCTTTCTAGACTCTACTGGGTTGGAGTCTCCATAGGTGGGAAATGCCTCTCTCTGTAAGGCTTTTAAAAACTCCACAGCGGGGCACCTGGGTGGCTCAGTCGGTTGGGCAGCCGACTTCAGCTCAGGTCACGATCTTGCGGTCCGTGAGTTTGAGCCCTGTGTCAGGCTCTGGGCTGATGGCTCAGAGCCTGGAGCCTGGTTCCGATTCTGTGTCTCCCTCTCTCTCTGCCCCTCCCCCGTTCATGCTCTGTCTCTCTCTGTCTCAAAAATAAATAAACGTTAAAAAAAATTTAAAAATAAAAACTCCACAGGTCATTCTAATGGAGCCAGGGTTAAGGGTCACTGGCAAATTTGGGGGGAGCCTGGGTGGCTCAGTTGGTTGTGTGTCTGACTTTGGCTCAGGTCATGATCTCACGGTTCATGGGTTCAAGTCCTTCTGTCGGGCTCTGTGCAGACAGCTCAGAGCCTGGAGCCTGCTTTGGGTTCTGTGTCTCCCTCTCTCTTTGCCTATAGCCCATTCACACTCTGACCTCTCTCTCTCTCTCTCTCTTTCAAAATTAAATTAAAAAAAAATTAAAAACATTTAAATGTAATTGGATATGTCCCCATATGGATTCCAACTATGCATATTGCTCGGAAATATTTTTCCCCTCAAATAGTCTTGAAGGTCAGTATGGCCTTGGTTCCCAGTGTGAGGTGGCCATTCTGTTCCTCTACTCCTCAGGGCACCGTGTTTGAGGGTTCCTTTGCAGGCACAGCCCCGGCAATCTGGCCTGGTAATGATGACCTTTCCTTGTGGGGGCTTCAGAGTAGCCAAGCGGGTGGCAGAGGCAGCCTGTCCCCGTGTTTGGCTCCAGAGAGGCTCCAACATCAATCCGTCAGCCCAGAGGACACTTTTAGATGCAAGTCTGCTGGTGTGGGGACTTTATGAGAACAGGAGTCCCTGGCTGTGAAATTGCTGGCATTTCATGATGTGAGAGAAGATTTACAAGCTCCATGCTGCGCTGGCTCTAAATCCTGGCCCAGCGATTATGCAACCAAGCCCGTGAGACAGGCAGGATGTGAGGAGGTAGCAGGTGGGAGACAGGGGAAGCTACCACCCCACTGTATCCAGGGCCCCTGGCCCCAGCCACGTACCCAGTGGGGGGTACTCTGCTCAAGGTTCCTTCAGCCATACCACTCTCTGGGGAGGAGTCGCCCAGTAGTCATTAGTGAGCAAATGGGCATGTAGGATTGTGTGAGGTCGTGGGCTCAGAATGGAAGGGGTTTCAAAGAGCTGCATCTGGTTCTTAACACCTGCCCTGCTAAGAGGCCATTCTGCTTCTGCTTGATATTGACCCTTACCACACCGTGCACAGGAGACACCCGGCCCACACTCTCTCATAACCCTATTTAATTTTTTTTATAACCCTGCTGAATATATATTTTGGGTTATTTATGTTTAGTTTTTTAGTTTTTTGTTATTTGTCTTCCCCACTAAAATATAAGCTCCCTGACAGCAGGAACCTTGCATGTCTGGCACTCAAGTTATTGCTGGACCTTAAGACATATATATTGACAGAGTAAATGAATGAATAAGTATTTGGATACCTCCAGGGGCGGGGAACTCACTACCTTACACGCCAGCCTGTCCCGTGTCTGGATGGCTCTTGACTGTTGACTTTTCCGCAGCTTCCTGCCATTTACCTCCGTGTGGCCTTCCTTCACTGTCCACACTTGTAAGGCCCCTCTGAACAAGCCCACCCCTCTCCCCCATTGGAGCTGTCCAGAAGTTTGAAAACAGTGCCCACCCACCTGCTTTCCAGGATGAATGTTATGTTACCATATCTTTTGGCTGTCCCTCATGTGTCAGAGCCATCCTAGTTACCCTCCTCTGAAGGGCTCTAGGGGGTCACTGCCCCTCAGTAAGTTAGGCTAACTTGACATTTTGCAGATTTTGAGAGCCCTCTCCCCACCAAAACATTTAGATCACTTCTTCATGTTCTAGGTTTTTAGGTAGGAAAATAGTCAGTGGGTTTAACTGAGGATTGATGCTTTTAACCCATCCTCATTCTGTTTCTTTGCCCCAATTTTTCAGTAAACAGCAGCTAAAAGTAGGGGCCCCTGGATTTGGGGAGCCGAATGGCTCTATTGGTTTTGCTGCTCCATAACTCTTAGGACCAGGATGTGGGTGTGGGGTGTGGCACTGAAGGCAGCCTGTGCTGTGTGGCCCCAACCAGCAGAGGAGGGGATCAGCCCTCTGACCTTCAAAGGCAGTGCTCACCCGGGGGCGGGATGGGGGAGTGGGGAGCTCAGACCCTAGGAGATGCTACCAGAATCTGAGGTGAAGGGCTGTAGCCTTTGAAAATGGACATACAGTTTTCTTGTTACTCTCATCATTTAATTGACAAGTCAAAGCTCAACAGTTTCATTGTCTGGTGGGAGGACAAAACTAAGCGTGCGAGTGTTATCGGGGAACTTGCTCAGCTCCCCAGGTTTGAATCGGCCTCACCACACTGGTGTCCAGCTTAATAGGTCCACCCTGACTTCCTTCCTCCCCTGGTAGCTGTGCCCCTTCCAGACCCAGGTGCAAGACCCCAAGTGTACAACAGGAATGATCCCCACTCTGATGCCTGGTGGGGTGCTCTGAGGAGCCCGGGAGGGAACCACTTGGAGAGGCTTGATAAACCAGCAGGTGCCCAGGAGGGGAAGGGCTGGTGACTGCCTCAGGGCTTCTGGCTCACATCAGCCACTGCTCTGGCCTGGGTCTCAGGTTGTCCCCAGTTCCTCGAGATGGGCCTGAGGCCCGAGCATTTGAAGTACATAAGATGTCTGGATATTATTTCGCAGGTGACAAGGAGCGAAGGATGCGGAGCTTGGATACACTGCTCAATGATGGTTTCATTCATTCGTTGATCCATTCACTCGCGCAGTTAACCTATGCTCTGGGTCCCTTGCAGCCAGACCCGGTGCTGGTTTCTTCTCTCCTCCTTCCCTCTTCTAGCAGCCCCATCTCCTACCCTAAGCAATTTGAAGATATATCTAAATAAAACATTCAACAATAAAAACGAAGGGCCTAGAAAAAGCCAGTTGTGTACAAATGCTACTTCATTATTCGGAAACGTTTGAAATGATAAAGTACCCAAATCAGAGTTTTGTAGAAAAGTCCACATTCTTCTCAATCTCCAGTCTAATAAAATGCCCCCGAGTCATTTCCTGTTGCAAGAGTATGCACTGCAGTGTCATTCTGAAAATCATGGCTTGACATTTTATAGGGAGGACAGGGGTTTGGGCAACAATTTCATTAAAGAAAAGAACCGAAGGGGTTTCGACATCCACAGAATGCTGGTTGCGCTGCTGGGACTCAGGTAACTATCAAAGCCACTTAGAAAGAGCAGGTGACTTAGAATCACATGCTGTCACAAAACAAACACATACGGAATGAAAACTTCACAGGCTGGTTGTTTGGGGCTTAGGAAGACCTGCCTCTCCTGTCCCAAGGTAGAGAAAAGCGCCTGGGTAAGTGAGGTGTCCGTTCTGGCAGATGCGAGGGGTGGGTGAGAGCCCTTTCTCCGGCACCCACAGCTCCCACTGCTCACCTGCTCCATGGGTAAAGGCATGGCCCACACAGAAGCAAGGTCAAAGGTTATCTGGGAGATGCCGACCGCTATTCCTGCTCTTAACCGGTGCCCACAGCCAGCGCATCAGACATCTGGTGAACAAGCTTGGGGACCATGGTCCACCAGTTTACCAGCTCTCACTGGCCTCTGGGTCCTGATTTAGGAACAAACCTGATGGTCCCTCAGTCTCACCACTCCTGACATGGGCGGTTACACAGTGATCAACCCTGGGAAGCTCATAGCAGCCGCTGCTGTGTAAACAATGAGAGGTTCAGAGTGTTCTGAGGGCCCTCGTGCTGTTCCAGCAGGTCCGTGTCACTGAGCCTGTGAAATACGAGGCCCAGGAGGTGAGGAAGATGGGAGCACATTGTGCCCGCCGCCCTGGTGCTGGGGCTGAGGGCCACATCGTGTACCCTGGCTTTGCAGCTTGCTGTTTCCCTCGCTGCCAGCCAAGGTCAGTGGTTTCACCCCTGGTACCATTTATAGCTTTATCGTGGCACCGAGGGCCACAGTGCCTCCCTCCTCGGGTCTATTTCAGTCCGGGCCTCCGAGTCAAGAGGAAAGGGAGCCGACAGTTGTGTGCAGCTGGAGCCCTCCCGGCAGATGTGTGAGCACACGGACTCGGCTCCGCTCGGATGCCACCTGCCACGAATGGCTGCGTGCTTTGGGGGCTGACTTTCTGATCTTGCTAAGACTCACTGCCCCCTTCTCTAAATTGGGGATTAAAAGGACCTACCACACAGGGTTGTCGTTCAACTGAACTATATGTAAAAACAGAGCATAGAGCTTCACAGAACATGTGCTTGGTCAGTGAGAGTGTTCTTCTTCCCCCAGTGGGTCCTTCCTGGTGTGGGCAGCCCAGGCCAGTCTGGGAGAAGCTGCCTTCTCCTGCAGTCCTGGGAGCCACAGCTGGGCCACTTGTTAGCTGGGCTTCCAGAACTTTTCATGTCTTTTTATGCCAGAGGGAACAGGGGCTCCTCGAGGCCCTCTTTGCACCCAGCCTTGATGAGGCCGCGGAACCAATCTTCCGTAATGTATCACAGGTAAGATACCGACTGTAGTCTAGAAGTAACTGCTCTGGGGCTATAGATTCTCCCCAAGTTCTCTTTCAATGTTTATGCACGCCAGGGCTGGGGCTCCCAGACTCTGTTCACTGATAAACAATTGCAGGAACCTCAGCTTTTATTCTAAATGACCAGCTGCTTGGTCATTTAGACGTGGGACCCTGCAGTCATTTGCCCAGAAGGACCATTTTGGAAAAAAGGTCTCATGTTTCCAAGACCACGGGGTCTTATTGACCACCCCTTCCCCTGGGTCCCCATCACGTACATGTGTACGTACACACACATGTATGCACACACACGCATGCACACAATGCACATCTACACACACATGCACATCTGCACACACATGCATGCACACACATGCACATATACACACGTATGCACACACATGCACACACACACACACACACACACACACACACACACACTCCCCGGCTTCTCAGTCCGTGAAATTCCTAGCTCCAGTTCTTTGGTCACTGGACTCTTGTTCTTGTTTGCCTGGTTTTGGTTTTATTGGTCCTGCAGGTTTGGGGGTAAATTGTCTTTTCTCCTTTTGAAAGTAAACAACGTATAAATGAATCCATGTGGAAGTCCCCCGAAACACGAACTTGTGTTGCCAAGTTAGCTAGTTCCTGTGCTGGTCTCAGATTCAAGCTTTTCTGGTGATCTCTGTTTATTGAAGGGCTTCTGGAGATTACAGTAGGTTAAAATATACTTGTTACTGTTTGCAGTTATGTGTTCTAATCAGGATTCCTCACTGTGGTGCAGTCCATACAAAACAGAAATAAGTCAGATTTCTTTCCTCTTGCCTGCAGCTGAGAGGCATCATCACTGATTTTGTTTTTGTGTGTGTTTCTCAAGTAACCTTCTTTTTTTTTCCAATATATGAAATTTATTGTCAAATTGGTTTCCATACTCAAGTAACCTTCTTGTTACTATGATCTATGTCATAGATGAACTTATCATTGTAGTAAGTAAATATTATATTTACTTACAAAATTGAATGCCTCATAAAATTTATGAAATACGTTTATACAAATTCTTTTAAAGTACATTACTGTGGGTGTATATTGTCAGTGTAGGCTAACTGCTGTAACCAACAACCTGCAATGTCAATGTCTTAATGTATGTCAGCATATAAGGTGGGTCAGCAGGGATACTATTCCACTGTCATTCAGGGACCCTGACTTGTTGCCCCACGGGCTCCAACTTCCTGTGGGTCTTTGCAGTCCTGTTCACTTAGCTCATGCATGAGACATATATGAACCTGTTGGGGATTCTGTGGCCAGGCCCGTAAGTGGGTTTGTATGGGGCAGGTCTGCAATTGTGCCCCTCACTTTATCACTTCTGCTTCTACCTTATTGGCCAGAACTCAACTGCGTGGTCATGCATAGGACGCGTGTGTCTAGTAAGAAGAAAAGATGAATAATTGGTGAGGAGTGGCAGTGTCTGCTGTAAATATATAACCTCACCCAAGATGAGTTCCATCAAAGAGCCCATGGTAGGTGGAATGATGGCCTTCTAAAGACATCCACGTCCTAATCCCCAGAACCTGTGAATATGTTACCTTCCTTACCAAAGGGACTTTGCAGATATGATTAAGAACCTTGAGATGGGGAGATTTTCCTGGACAATCTGGTGGGCCCAATGTAATCAGAAGGGTCTTTATAAGTGGAAGAGTGGGTCGGGAGGGTCAGAGAGAGAGATTTGAAGAGGCTGTGCTATTGGCTTTGAAAATGGAGGAAGGGGCCATGGGGCCTGGAATGCAGACAGCTTCTAGAAGCTGGATAAGGGAGGGAACGGCATCTCCCCTAGGCCCTCCAGAAGGAAAACAGCCCTGCAGACACCTTGATTTTAGGCTTTTGACCTCCAGGACTGTCAGAATAACTTTGTGTTGTTTTCAGCCACTAAGTTTGTGGCAATTTGTGAAAGAGCAAGAGGGAGTAAACACAGAGCTCATTCTACCTTGTCTCCCTACCATGTGCCTGACCCATAATAGGTTCACTTGGGGGCATTTTCACATAGCCTTCGATGGGGAGCAAAGCAACCCCCCGAAGCAGGAACTGCAATCATCAAGGAGAGCAGGCTGTGTGCTCAAGGTTGAGAGAGCCTTGTTGTGGAGCCGAGGTAAGGAAGGGCCTGGGCTTCCAAGAGGGCAGGGTGGCCTGGGAGCAGCAGAGGGAGAAGCAAACCTATTCCTTTCCTCACTCCTCTCAGGGTGGAGACTGGGGTGGCTTCGCAGAAAGATGTGGTGGTGTCAGGGGAGCCAAGCTTCCATTCTGGGGAGTAAGCTGAGGGGCATGGGAGTGAAGGGCTCGCCGAGGTAGAAGGGGCTCTGGAGTCAGACAGCCAGGGTTCAAATCCAACCTCATTCCCCTTCCTGCTATCCAGCTGTATAAACTTGCGTGCTTCCTTATTGTTGCTGTGGAAGAAACTACCCCAAACTTCATGGCGTAAAGCTCCCACTGTGTTATGTGCATGCCTTCTATGCATTGGACAGGGTGCAGTGAGGGCAGCTTGTCTCTGACTTATAATTTCTGGGCCTCAAGGGAGAAGATTCAAAGGCTGGGATGACTCAACAGTTGGGCGGTAGAATCATCTGGAGTTTGATAGGGGCTGCCTGTCAGCTGGGTCCTAGTGGGAGTAGGCAGCTGGGACACCCCCACGGGGCCTCACAGCGTGTCCTAGGGTTCCTCAGAGCACGGCAACCTCGCACAGAAGTTAGGACTTCAAAGACAAGTGCCCCAGCTCATAAAGTACCTGTAGCTGCTTTTATGATCTTGCCTTGGAAGTCACGTGGTGTCGCTCCTGCTGCCTTCTATTCGCTTGTAATCCAATCACAGGCCGGCCTGGATTCAAGAGGGGAATTACATTCTGCCCCTTGATGGGAGAGTGGCAAGGTTCTAGCAGAGCATATCTGATGGCAGATATCGCTGCAGCCACCTTTGGAAAATACGATCTGGCAAAGCTGGCCATTTCTTTACTTTCTCTGAGATTTGGTTTCCTCAGCTGTAAGATGGTAGTAATTCCTAACACTGTCATTCGGGTTAACACATCGAACGCCTTTGGCACAGTGCCTGGCACATGCTAATATTAAAAGAGAGCAGGGGCGCCGGGGTGGTGCGGTCTGTTAAGCGTCTGACTCTTGCTCTCGGTTCAGGTCATGATCCTACAGTTGGTGAGTTTGAGCCCCGCATCGGGCTTTGTGCAGATGGCGTGAAGCCTGCTTGGGATTCTGTCTCTCCTTCTCTCTCTCAACATAAATAAAGAAACTTAAAAAGAATTAGAGAGGGGCGCCTGGGTGGCTCAGTTGGTTAAGCATCCGACTTAGGCTCAGGTCACGATCTCGCAGTCTGTGAGTTCGAGCCCCGCGTCAGGCTCTGGGCTGATGGCTCAGAGCCTGGAGCCTTTTCAGATTCTGTGTCTCCCTGTCTCTCTGCCCCTCCCCCATTCATGCTCTGTCTCTCTCTGTCTCAAAAATAAATAAACGTTAAAAAAAAAAAAGAATTAGAGAGAGAGCACAGAGACGAGGTCTGTTCTTTCTCATGATTGTATCCATAGTCTCCCACCCAGTGCCTGGCCTGGGAATGAGCCTGAAGGGATTGTGCCAGATTGGGGACCATCTGCCAATTCCTTGGTTAGTTATTGCTATGTGACAAATCACCCCAAAACTTAGTAGCTTAAAACTAGCCATTTTACTTGCTTGTGGTTCTGTGGGTCAAAAATTCAGGCTGGGCTCAGCTCAGTGGCACTTCTCCTGGTCTTACCTGGGATCATTCATGTCGCTGTTGACTAAGGTTGACTAATCCAAGAAAGGTTAGTCACAGAGCTGGCAATTAGTGGCAACTGTCAGCTGGAGTGCCTCAGTTCTCCTCTAGTGGCCTTTCCAGCAGGCTGCCTCAGGCCATTTGCATCATGGTCTCGGGCTTCCAACTGAAGCCCACAGAGCAAGCCCGACTTCCCAAGTGCTTCTGAAAGCTCTGCTTATGTCTCATTTGTTAATTTCCCACAGGGCAGGGCAGGGCAGGGCAGGGCAGGTCACATGGCCAAGCCTGGATTTAAGGGATGGAAAGATAAACACCACCTTGTACTGGTGGGGCAGCCAAGTCGGACTGGGAAGTGCACGGCTAGGAGGAACTATTACGGCCACCTTTGCAAACAATCTACCACAGTCAGTACCGAGATGCAGAATAGCAGTTGGAAGGAGGCTGGAGCCTCAGTCAGCGCGAGGAGGTGGCAGGGAGAAGTGCTGAGCACATGTGACAGTTGACCCCACATGGAGACACTTGTGTCAGCAAGGAGACTCTGCTTCACCTTCTGCCTTAAACCTCAGGGAACCCCATCATCTCACGTGACAGGATGCGCAGAGGCTGGCCACACTCCGGCTTGGCTCAAATGGCAACTCAACAGGTCATCTGTCCCCGGTCCTATGCACGTACTCCCTGCCTTCCTCCGCGAGGGCTTTGCCTTTTAGGCTCGCAGTATGGTGGCTACAGCAATTCCTGGAGTCACCTCCAGGCACAGGCAGAAGGAAAAGTTGAACCTTTCTCAGAAACAGCCCAGTAGCCTCTCCTTACTGCTCTTTGGCCAGGATTGAGCCAAGAGGGTGGGATTACCATGGTTGGCCATTATCAGTTCCCTAGGTCTGCTGAAACAAGGTGGTGCAAGCCTGGCAGTTTTAAAGCAACAGAAATGTATTATCTCACGGGCTAGAAGTCTGAAGTCAAGAGAGCAGCAGGACTCTGTTCCCTTCGGACTGTAGGGGAATCCTTCCCTGCCTCTTCCTGGCTTCTGGTGGTTTGCCTGCCATCCTTGGCATTCCTTGGCCTGTAGACGCATCATTCCAAACCTCTGTCTTCATGTGGCCTTCTCCCTGTGTCTCCTCACATCATTTTCCTCTGTGCACGTCTCTTCAAATTTCCCCCTTTTTATAAGGACACCAGTCACACTGTATGACGATCTACCCTAATGACCTCATTTTAGCTTCATGATCTCTGTAAAGACCTGATTTCCAAATAGGTCACATTCTAAGGTAGTAGAGGTTAGGACATCAACACATCTTTTTAAGGGACTATGACCCATAATGTTGGCTTAGAAGACGAATCATCTGAAGTGGAAATGAGGCTAGGAGTGAGCCACAATGACCCCTACAGCCTTCATGTCAGTGAATGAGTGAATGAATGAACATGATGCATAGGGCTTCACGTGCAGTCAAGTGATAGCTTCGTGGTGAGGCTTGGAGCATAATTTTAGCCGTAGAACTCATTGAGGATATTTGGGCACTTGTGCCTTCTGCTTATGACAGATTGTTGATCACAGTTGTGATTTATCTTGGCTGCGTCTTTAGTCAGGAACGTAACCCCTTACGGAGACCAAATGCTGTTCCTCTGAGAAATTTTGACAAACCACATTATGACATGGTTTCCAGGAACGCATCATGGTGGAAAAGTCCAGCCTGCTTATACAGACACTCAGCAAGGACCCAGGAGCACCCCCTTGTACACACAAGCCCTTATCACCAGGGCAACTGCAGGACAACAGCCAGTTGCCTAGCAACATGGCCTCCCACACACCCACCTTCAGGGGTGGGGGTGGGGAGGTCAGGAATGGGGAGGGGGCCCCGGGGAGCTCTCTCCCCTTTCAGGCAGCTCTCTGTGGGTAGAACAATTGGGTTTCACTGGGGGAGGGAGAGGGCACTCCTGGAGACCCGGCTGGCAAAGCACCCTGAAGTGGCCTTGTTGTTTTAGGATTATGTTTAGGTCTACCCTACTCCCACGCTTCTTAGAAGTCAAACTTAAAATTTTCACCCACCATTGAAAGTCCCAAGCACTACATAATGCAGATTAGGGGTTGTTTGCATGGTAGAGTAGGCGCCAAGTTGCTTCCCTGTGTACTTCGGAGGAGGTGGGGGGCTGGGCAGAGTTGGGAATCCTGAGTGCCCTGGAAGGATCCAGAGTTGAAACTAAACCCCCCCCCCCCCATAATCTGTTAATTAGAAACTCAACCCAGTAGTTCCTTTAAAAATATGCATCTATCTCCACAGAGAACTAGCAGTCAGTCACTCCTCATTGTTTTTCCCCCACTCTCCTCCACCCCTACACTTTTTTCCCCTTTAAGGAGGACTGGGTTTTTTTGGACTAGTAGAAAGGGAGCGCAGTGAAAACAAAGAAATCAGTTTGTAGTCTGGATGCTTTGAGGAAGTCAGACCCCTGTGGAAGTGGGTGATTGGGGGCTGCTAAGTGCTGGAGCAGAAGGGTTCAGAAAAGGAAGGAGAAAGATGCCGGAAGCCATTGTGCTTCTGCCCAGAGCAGGGACACAAGAAGCCATCCGCCTTTCTGCCCATGGTTGCCCTGGCCAGCCAGAAAAGAGTGATTTCTTTTTCTCCATTAGCAGCACCTTCTCCTGGATTTGTCTCCTCTCCTAGGTAACGGGGTCACCATCCACTGAGGTACCCAGGTGACCCTAGATACCTCCCTTGTCCTAGTTTCTCCTGTGAAAGCGTAATGACTCTTCTAAGTCCTCAATATTGCTCGAATCTTTCTCTTCCTCCCTATCTCCATGACCCAGGTTAGTTCAGACCCTTGTACTCTCTTCCTGTCCCTCTGCCTCTAATTCACCCTCCACTCTGCCTGAGATGGCCTTGTTGGACATCTGTCCTTTGCCCCTGCAAATCTACTCTGTCCTGCTCTTGGCCCTGGGGGGGGGGCTGACCTGTATGGACATGACAATGGCCTCCCTTGGCTTCTGGCTTCTGGTTGGTTTTGGCCAATGGGGAGTACCAGCAAGAGGTCAAAAGGGGAGGACAGTGAGGTTGAGGATTTACACCCTGGCCCCCTCACTGTGGAGTCACCCCAACCAAAGGCCACAGCTCCTCTCAGGGAAACATTTGCATGACTCTCTAAGCAATGGCACCTGTCCCTCACCCCTTCCTACAGCCCTGATGCTGCTTATTCCAAGAATAGCAGTACACCTTGTGGTTTTACTACATGCTGCCCAAACCTTAGTAAATAACCCCGTACCTTAACACTCCTCAAATCATCCTCACTTGAGTGTGGGGACCCTGGATGGTTCCATTCTCCTACTTAATAAGCCACAAAGTTTTCCATCAGCCTTTAAAATGAAGTCAAAATTGATGATCTTAGGATTCAAGCTCTTTCATCATCCACCCCCTGTTTACCTTTCCAACCTGGTTCCTGACTTTGGCCTTCACTTACTCTAAGATTCTAATTTCAAGGAGGCCTTGGCATTTAGTCTCAGACATTTGTACCTCTGAGCAAGTTATTCCTTATACCTGAGTTGCTTCTCTTTCTCAGCCTCAGGAAAACTTGACTAATTTTTAAAGCCTAGTACAAAGGTATTAGAGGAATACATGGTAAACTCTCAGGAATTATATGATATGAATAAATGAGAATTTTTGAGAACCTCACACTAACTTCCAGTGTCATACAGAGGCATATCATATGACTCAATGCTTACGAAAAAGGATTTCATGCTAACATAACCCCCAGGCGCTATACGGTCCTCTTCCCTAGGTTTTGGGGATAAGTAGCAAGGGGGACAGTGAGGGGGCTTCCAAGCAGAAATCAGCTCAAGATTGTATAACCCTGATCAAAGCTTGGGAAGGCAACGGCATCTTTCCCAGCAGCCTGTCTCTCATGATCCCTGGATGAATCACCGTGGAAAAAATAGAAGATGTTCTAGGGCGCCAGACATATAATCAGTAGAAAAATCTTTCCCTTCAGGGTGTTCTCATTCAGTAAATATTCCCCTGCTGTCAGATTCCTCAGGAGGGGTGCCTTGGTAGGGGTGAGGCAGGAGCCAGGAGAGGAGGGTCAGTGTAGCCCTGCCCATTGGAGAGGCTACCTGGAGCTGGGGCAGGGGGACTGGCCAGAGAAGGAGCCAGAGGGTCTCCCCTCATTAAGGTGGGACAGCTAACAGAACGATTCTCCAATCCTTTACTCTGGGTCTGATGAAGAAATAATTTTTTGGAAAGCACATAAGAATCTGATTAGTGGGTCCCTGTGGAAAGGGGGAGCTAAAGAAGAGGAGTTTTGTTTTTTCATTGAATACCTTTTAGCATAAATAGCATGCAGAGGTGTTGTTTTTGAAAAAACGCCAAGGAGGTTATCAGTGGGATTTTGGGCCAATTGGTTTTTACTCTTTTTTTTTTTTCTGTATTAAACAAAACAAAACAAAAAACAAGTAGGAGAGCCTGGGTGGCTCCGTCGGTTGAGCATCCAGCTCTTGGTTTCAGCTCAGGTCATGATCTCATGGTTTGTGGGTGGGCTCTGTGCTGACAGTGCAGAGCCTGCTTGGGATTCTCTCTCCCTCCCTCTCTCTCTCTCCCTTTCTCTCTCTCTCTGCACCCCCCCCCCAATAAAACAAAAAAAACACAAGTAAATATTATTAAAAATCAATGCAGTTACTGTACTTCTAAGATTTCTAAGACAGCCGAGTTCAGATATTTTCTCCTTTTGATCTCACACATCAGAGAAATGTCCCAGAAACGCTGACCACATGTTGACACCCAAATTTCCTCACCTACCTGAAAATAGTGCCAAATCTTAACTCAGACCCTGATTCCCAATTTCTAGTGTAGAAAATATATTCAAAATGTTCATGTCTAGCACAGACATTCACTTTTTCTTTTCCTGAGTACCCTCCCAGATGCTCAGCATATGTTACTTTTTTTTCAGGAATCTGAGGGTACAAACAGGCCTCTGTAGGGTTGTGTGAGTATGCTGCTCCCCAAGCGTCAGTGGTCCACTAGGCACTAGGAACACTCTGGGGACACCCACTGTATCCAGACACAGGGCATTGCTCCCCAACTCGCCCCCTGTTACAGATCCTGCTGAGACCTGGCTTCTGTGAGGTTTGCTGCGTTTTGATCCTCTTCTAGAATCTTGTTTTTTCTTTGGAGCTTTATCTTACTCTTCTTGATTAAGCTCCTCCTGAAGGCAGGCCTGTCATTATATTTTGTTATAAGCCAACAAATTCTCCTACTTGTTTAAGAGTATTCAGGTTGGGTTTCTGCTGTAATACAAAGGCTCAGAGGTGATATGCTATGCTGAAGCCAGTCCTGTCTCTGCCCCAGGTCTCTGGGCCTAGTGAGGGTCCCAATGTCTCCTCTTCCCTGCTTGTCAGGCCCCAGATGTGACAGGGCCATCCTGCTGCAAGCCCTGCTAAAGACCCCACCGTGTATCATCTCTTCTGGCTTCCTATCTGATGGCTGGGGTCCTACTACCCTTGGACTAACCTTCAGATGACAACTGCCTATCATGTCTTTGACCATATTAGTCTGGCAACCACAGTAGAGTGAGTCTGAGGTGGGAGAGTAGTGGGCTCACTATGGGGAGCTCCAGTCACAGAGGCTGGAACAGTGAGGCAGGGGCTGACAGGCTCCATCAGTAACATGAGGAAAGAAACGAAGGCACACGCAGATTGATTTCTCAACTGAAGTTCTTCCTCCTGAAGCATCTTCGTGGGACCAGCAATTCTGGACCTGTGGTCTCCTCCCATCGGAATCGCTGCTACAGTTATGCAAGAGAGGAAGAAGAGGTACAACAACTTGGAACACCATTGGCTATTATTTCATGAAGAGGTGATGTGCACACCCTATGACCTAACAATTCCACTTCTAGATATAAAACCTGGAGAAATGCATGCACAGTTGTACCAGGATACACATACCTAGAATGTTCATGACAGCATTGCATATAGCAGTCGACACCTGGAAGCAACCCAAATATTCATCAACAGCAGTATCAACAAATAAATATGGCATATCGATGCAGTGGAATACTATACAGCCAGGAAAATGGACACACTGTAGCTACACACAACAGCATGGATGAATCTGGTAAACGTAACTGAACAAAAGAAGCCAGACACACAAATAACCCAACTGTGAGTCTATTCACAAATAGCTCAAAACAAAACTATTTTCTTTAGGGAGGCAAACTCAGGTAACATAATTAAAGAGACAAGGAAGTAGATGCCATAAAAGCCTAAGGAAGGGGTGGGTCTGATCAGATAGGGATATGCAAGGGGCTTCACTGTGCTGTCAGTGTTGCGCTTTTTGATGGGAGTGGTGAGTACGTGGGGGATTGCTTTGTAGTTACTAGAATGTAAAAGGTCCTATGTGCTTTTCTGGATGGGTGTAATTAAAAAATGGAACCAGGAAAGAGCTTCATTGTAAGAGGAGCTTAGATGAGGTTCTCACCCTCTGATGTTCTCTGCTTCAGAGTCCGTCGTCATGGTCCCAGAAGAGGGACCTCCTCGCCCTGCTCCTGGATCACCTACCCCCTGGAAATAAGTCCCAAGGCCTCCAGCTCTGGCCGAAGCAATCTCATCCTTGACTAAGTCTGACTCAGCTGCCCCTGACCACATCTTCTGGGCTCTGGCACTCGCAAGGATATAACTGAGGGTGCTCTGTGGGGAGATAGTCTGTAATACATCTCCTAGATGGAATCTGAACAGAAATCAGAAGAGTGGCGCCAGATTGCTGGTGTGCCTCACAGATGTGGAGTGGCCCTGATATGCCTGGGTCTGAGCTGGCATCTGGCATGCTTGTCTCAAGTTTGAATTCTTTCTTCTCCACCACTCAGGGCCCTGGCATCCATGCCAGCTCTCTGAGTGAGACTGGAAGGTCCCATTTAGCCCAAACACCTTCTCACCAAGATGGTTTCTGAGCATTTGGAGCGTTTGTCTCCACAGCACTCGGCAGGCAGCTGGCACAAAGCCGTGCTCAGCGACCATCTGGTGTTAGGGAGCCCGGTGCACCCGGAAGCTGGGACAGAGGGGGCCGCTGTCCCTGAGGAGAGCCTAGAGGCTTGTCTCTGAAGCCCTCAGGAGCTCTGTTCTCAAGGTGCAGGAGTGCCCTGGTTTGGGGCTTGTGGAATTAGTAAAGCTACACTTGGAAAGATGGCAGTCTGTGGGATGCCGGCCACCTGATGATGTGCTATGCAAACAGAAGCTCCGACACCTCTCTACCTTTCCCTCTTTTGTCCCCAGCAAGGCAGGGTCAGGAACTTGAACTCAACTTCTTCGCTAAGGATTTGTAGAGGTTGATCAAAGTGTTCAAGGTGGCCAGCGGCTGCTAGGGGATGTTGGTGCCCCACTGAAGATCTTTAGCAGTGGGTACCCTGACACGTTCACCCCGGTCCAGTGTGTGCATCTCGGGCAAGGGAACCACATGAACAGAGGCATGGGAAGGTGAAGAGGCATGGAGGGCTTGGCTGCTGCCCTTTTGCCCACTCCCTTGCCTGAAGTTGCCTCTTCCTCCCCTTGGCCTCAGAGGTCGCTGCTCCTGGGCCTGTGAACACAAAAGCTCAGATCAGGGGCCTTTCACTCAGATGAAGCTGGTAATTTCCTGGGAACAAACATGTTTGGTGAGACCTGGGCTTGGAGAAAGCTCAGAGCAGCCTAGGCAGGCTCCAGTAAAAAGGAGAGATGCAGGGACAGGCAGGAGGAAGTCAGGAAGGAGCTTCTCACTGACTGTGAAGAGAAGCCTTGGTTTGTGGTGCAATGAAATCACCGTATATGGCTTGGGAGGAAATTCTCTACAAGGAGCTGCATGCAAATAGGTCATCAAGTAATGGCAAAAATATGTGTCCAAATGGAGGTGCCTCAGCGGAGTTTCTGTGTCTCCAAGGGCTAAGCAAACTCTAGGAAGCCATAAGGACTCAGAACTTCATGCCACAGAGGATGGGGGAAAGGGGATGCTCCCTCTGCCTCCCTGCTCAGCCTGCTGCCTCCTACTTCCCCCCTTCCCCACAGGACCACCCTGAGTCTGACCATCATCCCTATTCCCTGTTGCTGAGATCAGGCAGGCACTCGGAGATTGCCTGAGACACTTTCTGGTGACTAATGCAGTACTTGAACAGGAAACAGACTGAAAAGGGCTTAGGAGGAGCTATAAATAGCCCCTGTCCTAAAAAATCTAACTTGGGAAGAAATGGAATTAACACACTGGAAGGAGAACAAGGAGATCACAGGCTCTAAGCAAGACCAGGACTTCTCCTGGGAGATGAGGTTTTCTTCCAGATGGAGCTCCATCTGCCTTGTAGGAGTCAACTCTACCCAGCATACTCAGTTCTGTTTTGGGGTCGACCAGCCAACCCAGGCTGTGTGCCAACATGATGCCCTGAATTGTTGGTGGTTCTGGGGATCAAGCCCTATAGGGAGTATGTGAGGGTATTTGTGTGTATAAATGGGGGTCACTGAGGTTCGAGGCTCAAGGACAGTGAATGATCCCACTTGTTGGGGAAATAGAATTTAAAAAGTGTCAGGAATATCGTTTATGCATGCCTTGGTTTCCCCGTGTCCACCAAGCTACCTCAAACTTCTCCTACCTTAACCCAGTGAAGGCCAGGGGGAATAAGTTAAGAGAGCTAGTCTCAGATCGAATGGTGGGTCAGCAGACTGGCCAGCCAAGACAGCCATTTGCTGAGTAATTTGGAGTAGACACTCAACTTCACTAAGACTTTTTTCTTTCCTCTAAGACTCAGAGGTTGATCTAGTTCAGAGGACCTCAAATCTTTCCTTTTATTTTTTTCAAAGCCGCGTAACATTTCTCCAAAGGAAATCACCAGAGAACAAAACTGGCTGATTTAGGTGGGGACATCACACTTAGACACACCCACTCCCCTCGTAGTAGCTGCTGAGAGGCCACCAAAGAACCCCAGGGCTTTATGGAGCCCCATTTGAAAACCACAAGACTGGGGCACTTGACAGGAAAGGCTGGCCACCTAAAAGCTACTTCTCGCAGTCCTTTTCTCCTTACCTCCATGTAGAGGCTGAAAAGTTAAAATAATGATAAGTATTAGCAGGCAATGGAGATTTAAAGACACTAGTAAAAACAAAGGAAGGGTTTATGTCTTATAACCCTCAGCAAACTTCTTAATATCCTCATTAGATGCTGTAATAGATCACAGAAACAGCCACAATTCTCCACCCCTCCTATTATTCACATGCTCTGTGAATTTATAGACCCTCTCACCAAGACACGGAATCTTCTTCCCCACCCTTTGGATATGCACTGGCCTTGAGATTTGCTTTGAACAGTATTTAGGGGAAGTGATAGCATGCCAGTTCCAAGCCTGTTAAGAAGCCTGTTAAACCCCTGATGCTGCCATGAGAACAGCCTGGGTTCACCTGGGGAATGAGAGATCAGGTAGAGAGAGCTGGGTTGACCCAGCTGAGGCCACCCAGGGCAGCCAGCCCCTCACCAACTGACTGAAGTCACATAAACAACAGACTCATGAGAAATAATACAGGTGGCTGGGGTTTTTTTAAATAATTTTTTAATGTAATGTTTATTTATTTTGAAAGAGAGAGAGAGAGAGAGAAAACGCAAGCAGGGAGAGGCAGAGAGAGAGAGGGAGACAGAATCTGAAGCAGGCTCCAGGCTCTGAGCTGTCAGCACAGAGCCCGACACAGGACTTGAACCCACAAACTGTGAGATCATGACCTGAGCCGAAGTCAGATGCTCAACCTACTGAGCCACCCAGGTGCGCCCCTGTTTTTTTTTTTTACAATTAGTTAATTTTTTGAGAGAGAGAGAGCACGAGCAGGGAGAGAGGGGGAGAGAGAGAGAGAGAGAGAGAGAGAGAGAGAGATAGAGAGAGACAGAGAGAGACACAGAGAGAGAGAATCTTAAACAGGCTCGATGCTCAGCAGGGAGCCCAATGCAGGGCTCGATCCCATGACCCTGGGATCATGACCAGATCCGGGATCAAGAGTCAGATGCTCAACCAACTGAGTCACCCAGGTGCCCCACGTGGTGTTGGTTTATGGCATATGTTTTGGATATACTATTTCTGATCTAGCTAGCTATTGTGGAGTAACAAACCACCCCCAAACTTAGTAGCTTAAAACAATTTATTATATACAAATTTATTATGATCTCGCATTGACCAGTCTCAGCTGGGCAATTCCCACCTGGGGTCTTTTATATGATCACAGTCAGATGACAATGGGGGCTGCAGTTATCTGAAGGTTCGACTAGACCGGGGGTCTGAGATGGCTCAGGCAGATGGCTGGTGCTTGAGGCTGGCTGTCATCTGGGGGCCTGGCTGGGGCTACTGACTGCACATGACCCTTCCATGTGGCATGAGCCTCTCACAACACGGCCACTGGCTTCCAAGAGGCAGGAAGATGAAGCCGCCAGGCTGGCGAAGGGCTATGCCGGTTCTGGTACAGCATCACTTCCCTCATATTTTATGGGTCAAAACAGTCATAGCATCCTCCCAAATTCAAGAGGGCAAAGAAATAGATGTCGCCTCTTGATGGGGAAATGGCAAGATCACATTTCAAAGAACAATGCAGGCTGCGCGACATGATTGGCGCCACATTTGGGAGCCAGAAGCAGCCACAGCCGCGCAACAGTATTGTGGCAAAGGATAACAGAGATATTTGAATTTGGCAGATTTGGCATGGTCCCTTCTCCCCTGCACCACTGCTTTCTGTCTGTCCTCCTTGGCTCCTCAAGTAATCGCACAGGGATCGGCACAGGCTGAGCAATTGGAGAGGAAGAACTACAGAACTCCTGGGAGAGGAGATGTTGCTGCCCACCTGAGGACACACACCCTTGGCACATGCCAGAGATGTTTTCTGTCAGAGCCCCGCCCACCTGCCTGGAGCCCCTGCCAGGGCAGCAGCCAGTCCGTCACCCCTGGGGCCGGCTCCCACTACTCCTGTCCCAGCATGCCTTGTAGCTGAGCCCAGCTGCTCATGGCAGGAAGCTTGCAGACGCCTCCCATGCTGACCAGGGTTTTGGCTTGCCTTGGCACCAACATCCTGTCTGCCTCATTTCCTACCGAGGGGCAAACCGGAGTGGTTTCCAGTTAGGCCCGTACCCCAGGGATCTGGGGACAAGAGACGGCCTTCTAGAACTCCTTCAGGAGCCATCAAGAAAGGGAGGAGTTCTGGGGAGCCAGGAGCAGGGAAGAGGGAGGTAAAAGTGAATTCTAAAGTCCAGAGTGTTCCTTCCTCGCTGAGGTAATGGCCCAGTAACGCGCCTTATGGAATGTGCACCTCACCTGAGCATCTGCTCCCAGGAGGCCAGCTCCTCCCTGCGGTGGCCTCCCCACGCCCACAGCCACTCTCTCTGCTCACATACACCCTGTCCCTTCCATCCGCTGAGAGGTGGGATGATCTCTTAGCAACATCCAGCAAATGAAGCAAGAGAAAGAGAATTATACCCACTGTAATATCTGCATATAGTAGAATACCTGAACAGAGAAAAGAAAATTTTGAGTTCCACCCCTCGAGATACATGTTTCTATGTCTGGAAGAGTTTGTTTGTTTTTATAATGTTTAACCCAATTATACTCTTCAGATCGCCTCTCTAGTACTCCCTTTGGTCTTTAGCCGAGCCCCCCTCCCAGGCCACAGCCGTCATGGGTGGCTAAGGCTTTTCCGGCCTTGTTGCAAAGGTCAGGTTATCTTGCTAATTGGGTTCAGGACTCTCCTCTGCACCCGCCAGCCCTCCATGAACTGTGCCTTCCCCTTCAGAGAGGGTCCTCGGCTGTGAAGATCTGTCCTCCCCCCTCCTTCGTCCTAGGGCAAACAGGAGCACTCTGGGAGACTGTGGTAATGGGGCTTCTAGGTGCACAGGACCCCCGGATGCAGACCTTGGGGGAGGAAAAAGGGGGGCAGGCCTGGAGCCTCCAACTCCACCAGCCTCCCTCCCTCCCCACCCCCAGCTTCCTCTTTCCCTCTCTTCCTTCCATTGTGTCTCCCTTTTCTTCCCTCTCCCTCTCGTCAGGAACAGGCAAAAGTGAGTTCATGGCACTGGACCTGGATTCCACGGCCACAGGTAGATTGAGCTTGGCTCCCAGTTCTCTCACCGACTGTCTGTGGGACCCTGGTGGGATGAGTCACTTCAGCTCCCTGCACCTTTTTTTCTCATCTCAAAAGGAAGATGATCGTGTCGCTGTGCTGCAGACGTATCTTTTAAGCCCTTAACCCAGTGCCTGACATGTGATGGGTACTGAAGACACGTTCTCCGACTGTAACCCGTGTCAGGTAAGCCCCTCCTGTGCACCACATGCAGAAGGTCCAGGGGGAGCAAGGTGGAGATCCTGAAGCCTCTGTTGTCATCTTTCCATAATAGGCTGTAGTGATTTGTTTCCATAAAAGGTGTAAGGAAACACAAAGAGCTTCCACTACCAGGCATTCAGGGACCAGATCCCAAGGGCTTCTGCACTTACAAACACAGAGGAGCCTGGTAGCAGGAATGAGAAGTCAAAACCGGATCGTGTGGCAAAGTAGGCCCTTGTTCAGTCTACTCAGCGCTTTGGTTTGCCTGAAATCTACCATTTCTCCAGGGAGAAGCTCCTGGGTACTATGTGCCCGTACTTCTGTCTGTGGAAGGCAGCTGGCCCGGAGCCCCATGCAGGCCTGCAAAGTCCCTCAGAGCCACCAGTGCTGGGATGTCATAGGGTCCCAGCAAATGCCTCTCTGCTTTGAGAGATTTAGGCGGGGTGGCATAGTGGTTTCATCACTTGGCATCACCAGCTCTGATGGGGGTGGGGGGACTGCCTAAAGAACCAGGTTGGAAGGCAGCTGAGAACCCCAGGTTTGGAGCACTGGTAGTATCTGCCACAGTGGGGTTAGGAAGCAGCCAAACTTTGGCAGTCCGTTTGAACAGCCTGCTCTCATTTCCTGCTGGCTGGGCTCTGCCCACGCCCGGTGATCGCTTTCTCAGATGCACTTTACTCTTCCATTGGGAATGGTGCTCCGGGGCTCATGGCCACATCCCACACAAAAGGAAACCTGAGAAAACGGAGAGCTTTACCTGACTCACGGATTGGAAAATTCAATACCACAAATGTGAGAATTTCTCTCAAATTAGTATGTAAATTTAGCAAAATGCCTACCAAAATCTCAATAAAGATTTACAAGCCAATTCTAAAATTCACGTGGGAGAGAGAAGGCCAAAGAATAGCTTAAGTGACTGTGAAGAAAAACAAGAAGACTGACCCTGCCAGCTATTAAGGCCTATGAGGAAGCCACTGATCTGAAGGAATTCGTGCAGGAATGGAATAGACCAATGGGATAGAGGGGAGAGCCCAGAAATAGACCCACATGTATCCGAATACCTGACATATGACCAAGGATAGCCCATTCAGTAAACAAGGTTGGATAATTGGTTTCCATACGGAGAAGTGAAAATTCAAGATGAAACTCAAGAAAAAAAAAAGAATGTGAGACTTTTTGGAACAGAATGTACATATAAAAGGCTATAATTATGGCATTCAGGTAAGGAAATATTTTTTAGAGAGAAAGAACAACAACAAACCCACAGACCATAAAGGAAACAATAAATTTATTGTAAATTAAGATTAAGGCAAACGTTCAAGGAAAGACACAACCAAATAAAAAGATGAGATGCAGACTATATCCCGAATAAGTAAAGAACTTCTACAATCAATAAGGAAAAGGCCACCTAGCAGAATATAATGAACAAAAGGTATGACTTGGAAATTCACAAATAAATGACACCCAAATGTTCAATAAACATAAGCTTCACCTCCACCGTAATTGGGAAAATGCAGATTAAAATAACAATGAGGTATTTTATCCCCATCAGATTGGCAAGACTTTTAAAGTCTGATAACGCCAACTGTGGATTGCACTGGTGCATTCTGGGTAAGACAGCACCGATGGCAGGAAATAGGCAGGATCCCTTAGGAGAGCAATGTGTTCCTACCTAGTGAAGATGAAAATAAATATTCCCTATGATCCAGCCATACCAATTCTACACATGTAGGAAAAACTCTTACACGTCCAGAAGGAGATATACACAGGATGTTTTCGTGATATCAATTATAATAGCAAAAAAAAAAAAATGTCTCTCAGCAGGCGAATGAGCAAATCAAATGTGTTACAGTCACTCAGTGGAATACTAATCAACAAAGCAGATCCTCATGAATAATTTTCAAATATCAACATGGATTAATCTCAAAGACAAAGGTAAAACATCATAATTTCACAGTATGAATTCATATCAAATTAATGTTTAGAAATATGAAAAACATTACAAAACCTTGTTTAGAAATATATGCCTGTATGGTAATGGTGTAAAAATATATATTAGAATGTTAAGCACCATGAAGAACACCATTCATGAGGAAAGGGAATGTATCCCTTCGGGGTTATGATTACCTATAATGGTTGTGTTTCTAAAAAAAAAAGAAAGAACAACAAAAACATCTGAAGCAAACAGGGCAAAATGACAAGATTTGTAAAGCTGTATGGTGGAGATAAGACTGATGTGTTATGCTTTGTTTCCTTGTTCGCGATACTAGAACAAAGTCCCCAGGTCCCTGCTCTCTGAGTTTCCTTCAGATGCACAATTATGGCTTGGGAGAACACAGGGCAGAAAGGTGTTTGCCTTATATTTATACCCAGGAATTTCCCCAGAGACTGTGCCTCTCCTAACACGTTTCTCACTTATGGCATTTGATGACTTCACAATCATTAATTCAGTACCAGTTAAGTGCCATGTGCTGACTAATTCAGGTCTGCCCCTTCCTAATATAGGAGTTTACAGGCTCTTAGAAGAGACACACAGGTAAATGGTCATGCCGTGATCAGCGCTACAGCTGAGGTGTGTTTAAAAACATTGGGGTTAGTACAGTAGGAGCGAGCAGTTCTTTCCATCAAGGTGTGGGTACAGGTAATGCAAGACCTTGAAGGTTAAGTTTGCAAGACATAGGGTTTCAGGAGAGTATAGCATGAGTAAAGGAAATGAGGCATGGGGTCCCTGTCGTGTTATGGGGCTGGATATCAGCCTCCAGATTGGACATGTGCTTCATAAACATTTTCCCCACAGTGGTGGAAAAACCCAACAAAGCAAGGAAGCTGGTTAGGAACCCACTGAAGGGGTTTCAATGAGAGATGATGAAAGCCTGAACCACAACACAGTGATTTCGGTTATTGTTTCCCCCACGAAATTGCAAACTAACCAAGGGCAGGCACAATGGCTTAATCGGGTTTTGTTGATCTCTGCACCCCACAGGGTCTACAGTTGCACCCAACGTCTGATGGGAGCTCAGTGAATGCATGTTGATGGAAGGGAGGGAGGAAGGGAGCGGCCAGGCCCATAGTCCTACTCCCTCCTTTCACAGATAAGAAAATGGAGAGCTCCGGAGGGTAGTGATGTTTTCAAGGATGTCCTTATCTGGATGCTTACCACTGCCTCTAACACAGCAAAGAGCCCTGCAACCACCCTGCTAACAATGTAGAAGCACGTAGGTTCGTAACGACAGAGACCTTGCAGGTGAAAAGTTCTGATACAACGAATCCTGTTATAAAGCTGTGCTCTTCTGCGGAAGTGCTTTCTCTTCCTCCCAGGCAGAGAAAGAGTTCCTTTAAGACAGATGAAATTCTCTGAGATGAATAATACAAAACAATAGCCCTTCACCTGGCCTCCTGCAAATAACAGGCTCTATTCAGGTGCCTCTGAAAATACCTGATTGTGTGCTGTTGGCATTGTGGGCCGGGCAAGCCCAGCAGCACTGGGAATTTTACAAGTCTTTTGTTCTGCCACCAACCAGTAATTGGCTCTCCACCCCCACATAGTAAACTTCCAGTCACCTGAACACAATTCACCGACATTAACAGACTGCAAAGGAAAACAACCTCCAAATCGCACACAGGTGTGAAGCCTTTGCAGCCTCCCTGGCCTCCTTACCTCCTCGCTGTGATTCCTCTTGCATCTGAGAGAGACCCATCCTCCTCTGGTCCAAGGCTGTCCCTCCTCCCATCTCCCGTGGATCTGGCCACGGCAGGTGTCGAATCTGCCCCTCTTGACCCTTCAACATCTTTCTTTCTGCATCTAAACATGCTAAGGCTTTCAGCGGAGAAATGAAAACCCCAGAAACCACTCTCTGTTCTGCCTCTTCCTAGTCTGTGTGTCCCTTTCTAGTCAGGGGATTTTGCAAGGAGTCCTCCATATGTACTGTCTACCCCACCTCACCACCCATTCACTTCTTAGCCAACCCAGGGAGTCTGTACTTAATATTTATCTGGTGGGGGGGGGGCACACTTGGGTGACTCAGTTAAGCGTCCAACTTTGGCTCAGGTCATGATCTCACTGCTCATGAGTTCAAGAGCCACATCGGGCTCTGTGCTAAGAGCTCGGAGCCTGGAGCCTGCTTCAGATTCTGTCTCCATCTCTCGGAACCTCCCCTGCTCACTCTCTGTCTCTCTCTCAAATATAAAATAAAACATAAAAAAATTTAAAAAAATTTATCTGGGATGGAAGGAGGAAGGGAGAGAAGGAGGGAGGGAGGGAAGGAAAGTGGGAAGGAAGGATGAGAAGAAGGAAGGAAAGAAAGGGAGGGAGGAGCTGACATTTATTATAACTATGTACCAAACAATGTTCTAAGAATTTTTCATGTAATAACTTATGAAATCCTGACATCACTGTGATGTAAGAGCTATTTGTGTTTACATTTTATAGATGAAGAAAGGAGGCATTGGCAGCTGGGTATTTGCCCTGAGTCATATCAAGCCAGAATTTGGGCAAAGGCTCTCTGGCTCCAGAGCCTGAACATTCTTACTTTGTACCTAGTTCAAGGTGCCTTGAAGTTAAAAATACAAAAAAAAATACACCAGAAGATGGCATGGACTTGTCCCATTCATTCATTCAGTCAGTCATCTGTTCATTATTTAACTCTTATTGAAGTCTACCATATGCAAAGCAGAGGGATAAAGACACGAATCTGCCATTAAGATTCTCAAAGTCCAAAGAGAGAGGACAATAATATGGGGTGAAAAGAACTCTGGTTACTTGGTAGGCGGGGAGCTGGGGGAGCCCAGAGGAAGCAGCCTGCATGGCTTAAAGCAGTGATTCCCAGACTTCACCATGCAGTGAAATTGCCTGAGATCTTTAAAAATGACTGATGCTTGGCTCCCACCCGAGATGTTAGGATTGAATTAGCCCTGGGAGTTTTAAAAGCTCCCCCAGGTGATTCTAATGTTCAGCAAAATCTGGAAAATACTGACTTGAAAGGTATGAGTTGGGACTTCAATTTGCAAGTAATAAAAAAACCTAATTCAAACTATTTTAAGAAAAAAAAGAGTGTGGAAATGTGTTGGCTTACATTTACAAAAGAGACCAAGGGTATATGGTTATGGGTAGGGTTTGATCCAGGGCCCAAAAGATGTCACTGGGGTGAGGTTTTCCTCTGCCCAGTGATGGCCCCAATCTGAGGCTCTCCTGGGTCACAGATGCAGCCATTCTAGTCTCTGTACCTTCTTCCTTTATGTCCAGTGTAAAGAAGAGGTCTGATTTCCCCATAGCTCAAATAAAAGCCCAGAATTTTGTTTCATTGGCTCTGACTTGGGCCTGAGCCAATTACTGGGGCCGGAGAGGTGGAGACTGCCAGTTGGCCCAGCCTGGGTCACGTGTCCCACCCCTGGGGCCAGGAATTGGGAGCAGCTTCACCTGAAAGCCCACCCATGCTAGAGAGTGGAGGATTTGTGATAGCTTCTAGCATATTCTGGGGGCTGAGGGTGAGGAGTTTAACTGTATACTCTAGAAGACGGAGATACTTAAATAGGAGAACAACCTGATTGCTTTTGTCTTTGGAACATGGAATCCTGACAGTTATGGAAAGGACACATGTGGATTTTCAAGAGGTTGTTGTAGTTGTTGAGAGATGTTGGGACCCAAACTAAGACTGTGGCAACAAGGCGGGATAGGAGGGAGGCGACCCAAGAGAGGGTTCTGAACTATACCGACATGCTTTGTTATCTACTTGGAAAAGAAAAAGATTTAGAAAAAAAAGAGAGGAACCACAGAGGACTCTGAAAATTCTAGTTTGGGAAGTGGGGTCCACCGTTAGTAAGATTAGGAATATTTAGTGCGTTTTGGACAATTCAGTGCGCATCTGTTGAGTGTGAGATGTCTCGAGGACTTCTGGGAGGTCCTGGGGGCAGATGAACGCAGGGATCTGGAATGGAGGAGAAGTTGGAAGTGGCCGGTGTCCGTGTGATAGTGGGCACTGGGGCAGCGGATGTGATGACCCGAGGGGAGCTGTGGACGGTGAAGAGAAGAAGGCACAGAGACTGAGGCTGGGAGGCCAGAGGCATAGGACAAGAGGTGTCTGGGAATCAAAGGAAAGAGGGTTTTGAGAAAGGGGAGGGGGCAAGACGTCATGCGGTGCAAAAACATGACGGATGACGAGGATGACGGCTGGAAATAGAACATGAATTTGACAACCAAGAGGCCCCCCCACCCTCAGGAGAGAGCCAGGCGACAGCATTTGGGGTGAGGGAGCCTGGAGACAGACAAAACCAGCAGGGACAGAAAGTTCCTGATGGGACTTCTAGGGCCTCAAGGAGAGGAGCCAAATCGTTCCTCTGTGTTTGCTTTGTAGTTTTGTGTTTGTTTCCCTTTCTTTAAGTTTGCTTTAGTTTGTTTGGAGAGAGGTTTGAATGGAAAACTGTCAGGAAAATCTGAGGGAGAGACAACGGTTGAAGAGAAAGTGATTTTCCTTAGAGATTGAAAGCAGATTAGTGGTTGCCAGGGGCTGGGACAGAGAGGAGTGGGGAGAGCCAGCCTAAGGGGTGTAGGATTTCCTTTTGGGGTGCTAGAAATGTTCTGGAAAGAGACAGTGCTGATAGTTACTCCACATTGTGAATTTACTAAATGCCACCGAGTTTCACACTTTGAAATGGCCGAAATGGTGAATTTCTTATTATGGGTATTTTAACACGTACATAAATGCACACCACAAATGGTGATTTTATATATCATGCTTGGTGGACTTTCTGTGGATCATTTCATTTCATCCTTACAACAACCGCATGACAACTTTGTAACAACTTTACTGTCCCTATTTTATATACCAGACAACTGAGATTCAGAGAGGGATTAATTATCTAAGGTCACACAGATGTCAGTTTAAGGTGATTCAACTACAAAACTCAAACTTGTAACCCCTTTCTGATCTTGCCTATATAGCCACACAATTTCATAGGTGCATATATTGATACTAGAAATAGGTCCATATCCAGCAAGGTATTGATTCTCCAAATCTCTGGGTGATGACATTACTTTTTATATTCCTCTTTTTGATTGAGCACAGCTTTGATTAAAAAAAGGAAAAGCCTGGGGCACCTGGGTGGCTTAGTCAGTGAAGCATCCAAGTTCCGCTCAGGGCATGATCTCACAGCTAGTGAGTTCAAGCCCAGAGCCCGCTTCGGATCCTCTGTCCCCCTCTCTCTCGCACCTCCCCTGCTTGCCTTCTGTCTCTCAAAAATAAATGAACATTTCTTTTAAAAGGAAAAAGGCTACTTTTAATATAAAGAAGGAAAGGATGCAGGAGATACGGCCCTTCTCTGAAGATGTGACACGTGTGTAAGAAAGAACTGGAGTGTCACAGGGACACAGTGTTCACAGGATGTGGAATGAACATGAACCAAGGCGATGAGGAGATGTCACAGGGTGGTGATCTAGACAAGTCTGAAAGGGAGTGATGGTCCTTGGTGGGAAAGCAAGAGGAAGGGCCCTTTGGAGGGAATAGTGGTATGAAACTCTGAGGCCAGAAGGGCTGGGGGAGGAGTGGGGAGATACAGGCTGGAGCCAGTGGGGTGATGTTTTATGTCACCTCTTTCCTAGTCCTCCCTCTGCCCCTCTCCCATGTCACTCTCCTCCTATTCTGCCCTTAATGAGCCATGCATGCCACATAAATTTGCTTTGCTCCATTCGGTCCACGGGACAGCCATGGCCTTATCATAAGATGCTTCCCTCGGTCCTCAGGGAAATGGAAAACCTTGAGGGCTGGCCTCTCAGGCATTCTTAGAAGGCCGCTTTGGCCATGCCTCCCTGCTTTGTGCTGGGATCCTGTGACTCTCAGGCACAGACCCAGAGCAGCCCTCACTCAATTGCTTCTTTGATTTTCTCCCAGTTGGACTGTCAGGGATTGTTGGCCAGTGGGAGGGTGTTGAGTGGTGAACTGTGCAGAGAACCAACTACTGCATTTCTTTCTGCCAGAAGTCAGATATCTTTTCAGACATGGCTGTACGGAGAGCGATCAGACCCCTTCAGCTGAGACACAGCCTAAACCCATGTGCTTAAGGTGCAACTTGTATGATGACCAGCAGACCTACAATGCATTTCCTCTTGGCAGTGCTTGTACACCTTTTGGGGTATGTTCCATTATCTTTTTTTGTCACCTCTTTGGCATCTTGAGCATTTTAAACTGATAAGTCTAAGAGTCTTTCCTATTCCGAATGAGTATACATCACATTTGCAGCCTTTTATAATTAATGGGATAATGCTCCTGACAGGTTTCAGAGCCAGTGAGTGACAGGAGTTCAGGCACAAGAGTGAGATACACCAGGGTTTGAATTCTAGTTCTGCCAGTTACTAGGACACAGTATTTAACCTCTTTGGTTTGGGTTTAGCCAAGTGTGGTGGTTAATTTTATGTGTCAATTTGGCTGGCCCAGATATTTGATTAAACATCATTTCAGGGAGTGTCTTTGGGGGTGTTTCTGGATAAGAATGGGTAGAATGCCTGTTGCCCTCCCCAATGTCAGCAGACCTCATCCAATGCCTTGAGAGCCTGTAGAACAAAAGGGCAGTAGAAGGGGGAATTCACTTCTTAGCCTGACTGCTGAACTGGAGCATTGGTCTTCTCCTGCCCTTGGAGGAGGCACGACTCTATGACTCTTGCCTTCGGCTGGCTGGTTCTCAGGCCTTCAGATTCAGATTGGAATTACACCACTGGCTTTCCTGGGTCTCCAGCCTGCAAAGGGTAGATTGTGGGACTACTTAGTCTCCATAATCACATGAGCAAATTTCTCATAATGAATCCATTTGTCTATCTGTCTCTATATATCTCCTATTGGTTTCACTTATCTGGAACCCTAATATAAAAAGTGTAAAATAGCGTCAATAGTCTCAGTCAGTAATTCTCAGAAATTCTCACAGTCCTATGTGGATGTTGTGAAGAATAATAATGCATGTGCCCGTGGTCGGCTTACAAGAAGTGGCAGTTTTATTTACCATCATACCAGGGATTGATCAGGGAAGCAGGATCATGCATGGGATCTGGAATAAGGTATGATCATAGGGACTGGAGTTCACAACACAATGGTCTATGGAAAGCAGGCACCTCGTGTCGGCTGGTGGGCCCAAAGTTGTATCCTTTGGCAGAGCTGGTAAGTGGGAAGAAAATTTGGATGGGAGTGGGAGAAATTAAGAGGAAACTCGAACCCGGGCAACCCGGAACCCTTGAGGAGAAGCTGGGATTTGTATTTATTTCTCACCACTCACAACCTTAACGATGCAGTGACCCTTAGAAGCAGCTTGTGCATTTTGCCAAATTGGTGCATGCGCAGGGGCCCCGGATTCAGGGATGCTGGAGGAAGCTACCGCCAGGAGCCCAGCTACTGCCCCCTACGCCATCAACAACACGCATGCGCGGCAGTGGCGCCTGAAGCCCGGCACTGACCTTCCCGGCGCGCCCGCAGCCTGCTGTCCCTTTCACCTTCCTAGTCTCCTAGGGGCTGGTGCTTGCTTGGAACCCTCCAGGAAAGGGTGTTCTGGGAACCCCAAGGGGGTTCATGGCAACCCCAAGCAAGTTGCCATGAAATAAAATCGCCACACTCACAAATAGGGGAGAAAGCAACTGACATTTAATGAGGTCAACAATAAGCCTTCACGTTTGTCATCTGATTTGCTCCCTACTCTCCCCTTATGAGTAAGGGCTATTCTCTTCATTAACTGGCTTGCTGGAAGTCACACCATTATGGACAGCAGAGGTTGCAGACAGGTTGCTGGAGCCTGAACACTTTCCACCAGGATTTGACCTGTGTGGCTTGCTCAGGCTTTTCTGTCCCGGGGCTCCAGCTCCATCACGGTGATACCGAGCGCCCCTGCATACTGCACTCCTCTGACGAGGGGAGAACGAGCCGTTCTGAACCCATCAGGGGTCAGGTTGCACTGCGCAGTCTAATGCCATCTGAACTGCATTGAGGGGAAAGATTTGAACAGAAAAGCAGTTGGGCAGGAATTCGATTTTAATTAAAATGTATTTACTACAGGATGCACTGCACTTAGAGAGAAGCTTAACGGGGGTTGGTATGTGGGGCAGGTGGGGGTACAGTGTGGACGGGGGGAGGTCAGAATGACATGACTCTCTGAGAGACAAAAAGCACGAATTCCTTCTGCGAGTTCATATGTGCCCTGATCTGTACCAACCCAGCACATGGCTGTGTGTCCCTCCTTCCCTTCCTAACTGTACTCTGCTTTCGATCAAGCGACGGCCTCCCTCCCGCGCAACCTGGTGTCTCAGGGGAGGCTGAGTCCCCCCAGAGCTAGGCAGGGGCCCCGCCCTGCACAGCCAATCAGCACATTCCAGTCCTCTGCTTACCCTAAGAGTTCAGGTGGGCATGTGATGCAATCCAGGCAGAGTGGGTCTTAGGACTCCTGCTTGGAATGCTGGGCCGGAAATGTTCTCTTTTGGATAAGGTTGCTGGTGGCAACAAGAGCTATTGGCAGTAGCTACAATGAGGAAAACCAGACTGAAGACAAAGCCAACTCAGAGGAAGGCAGAACCAAGAGAATTGCAAAGAAAGGTTGTTGGGGATCTCACTTCTGGTCTCTGCAATCATAGGAATCTCTTTCTCTCCTATTGTGGTTGGGTCTCTTCTGCATGGGGAACACGCTGACAGCTAGCCTTGACTTCTTCGGAAAGAGATAGCTCTATCTACACACTGGTCCTGAAGGCGAAATCCGCTTGGACCATGGGCACATCTGTTGGACCAGTCACCACTGGGGCTCTGGTGTTGGCCAGGCCTGGGAGCTGTGCCCAGTCTGGTAGCCGGGAATATGTACAGAGCACAGGCTCACACGTCAGCCAGTCAGATTCACCCTGCCATATGCTGGTTCCTGCAAGAGCTTGAGGGAGTGACTTCACTTCTGCAAGATTCCATTTTTTCATCTCTAAGGTGTGGATGATAATCGTACTCTCTTCAAACACACAAGTTTAGAGATGGGAGTGGCTGTGTCCCTGATCTGGAGTTGCTTATAATGATGCCTCTTAGAGACTCTAGTTCCCTACATCGTTATTAATATCACCCCTCATTTACTTTACTTAAAAACATTTATACATAAATACTATGTACCAGTCACTGTAGTATGCACACATCTCTCTATTACTATTCCCCTATTATAGGTGAGGAGCCTGCTGTACAGAGAGGTTAAGTCACTTGCCCAGGGTCACACAGTTAACACATGGCAGAGCTGAGATTCAAACTCAGGCATCTTGACTTCAGAGACTATGTTACTAATTACTTAGCTAGAACGTCTCTTAGAATAACTGCACTGTACATATTTATGGGGTGGATATATGATGAATGGATGGGTGGGTGGGGGGGGTGGATGGACAGATAAACTTGAGTGAGTCCCCTCCATGAGCTGGAACAGAGAAAAGTATCCCTGTCCTTGCTCCTTGCCAGCTGCACTATGGAGGATTTGGAAGCGGCTTCCCTAGCTCCGTGCAATTTCAGCAGTGTGCTCTAGAATGGGTGGCAGGTTTGCATGAACGCGAGTCTGCCTGAGCTGCAGGTGTGGCCCAGCCTGCCTGGAGGATGCAATGGGTTTTATAGCATTGTTTCACCTCTTGTGTCTCTAAGGACCAGACTTATGTCCTTGTATTTCACAGTTGGCTTTGAGCTTGCACGTGTGCACACAGACACACAGGCATATACACTCCCCAGGGTATCTGGGCCTGGGGATAGACAACTTTCATAATCCCATGTCTCACCCTCTGCACACCCACTCTCTGTCTCTATTTGCTCTGGTTGGGATTTCATCTCCTTCCTGCTCTCAGCTCTCCAGCACTGACTTTCCCATCATTGCTGCCAACATGCACACAGTCCCCAAAGAGCTACAGGCATTACTGATTTTGACAGGTGCCATTTCTCCCCCAAACTGTCTCTGGAAAACCCACCGAAAATGTGGTAGGCCTAATGAGTTCCTACGGACCTTGAAAACATTTATATGTCTTCTCTATGGAAAATGGAGCATTCAGAGCCCTATCAGGAAGATAACGGGCTAGAACAAGGACCTAGTGATCTTGCTTCTCATACACTGTTTGAGGGAGGCACAAATGTTTCCACTTCCTGGCTTAGGAAGTCCTTCTCCAAACATAGCTCCTAAGGTGGCCTGGGACCAGTCTGCCTTTTGTCATCATTTAAGAAGGTCATTGGACTTTGTATAGATACCAGTCTTCCTGTTTCTTCTGAAAGCCCAAAGGCTTTTGGTAGCAGTGTGGGGATGAAGCTGATGAGAACCAGCTTTCCTGGAACATCAGTACAGGAGGAAGAGGTCTGAGGTCCTGGACCCTTTTTCATTTGGACGGGGAGACACAGGTGGTATATCTCTTTTTCCTGCCATTCAAATGCCGTGAGAGGCACCTTGGCTCCCCCACAGAAAATCTCTGCTTCAGGAATCCACGTAATGGGGAATCTAAGAAACAAAACAGATGATCATATGGGAAGGGGGTGAAGAGAAGAGAGGAAAACAAACCACAAGAGACTCTTAATGACAGAGAACAAACTGAGGGTTGATGGAGGGAGGTGGCTGGGGGATGGGCTAGATGGGTGATGGTTACTAAGGAGGGCACTTGTGATGAGCACTGGGTATTGTATGTAAGTGATGAATCACTGAATTCTACCCTGGAAAACAATAACGCACTGTATGTTAACTAACTAGAATTTAAATAAAACTTTGAAAAGGAAAAAAAGGAATCCACTTAGTTCAACTCTGACCTTCAAGCAAATTGCTAGGCTGGAAATAAAAAGAAGCCAGCCCTAACACCCCCAGAGCCTTTTCAGAACCCATCAGGTAGATAACCAATGATGACGGAGATCACCAGCTGAAGTTTTTTCCAGGGAGGCACGTATGTGCTGGTAAACCCATCGCTTCCAGTCTGAGATGCAGATATTTTTAGGGATGAATCTGGGCCTTCCTTCTCTCCCTCCCTCTGATGCTAATGTGGCCATCTGTATCTCCCAGACAACCTTCACCAGCACACATTCTCCGTCCTGACAGAGTGGGCTGAGGAAGAGATTATTATTAAATATAGCATACTGAGCCACGGCACAAGGAGTGTGAGCTTGCCTGCGTGCTAGGAGTGAGGCGGGGGCGTTAGAGACCTGGAACCCACTCCCACGCTCCGTGACACTCACGAGCACCTTCCCTTCCCTGCAGCTCCGTTTATTTTTCTATTTCTTTAATCTGTTAAGTGAGGGGCTTAGCTGATATTTCCTCCATGGTCAGCTCTAACATTGCATGGCCTTCTCTTTGAAGAGCTCAGTTGTATAAACTCCCAGACACCAGTCCAGCAGGATATGCCATGGTTACTGCTCTGTCCAGAGGGGGTGGCATTGTCTCCTGTCTCTTTTTCTATCCACCCTCTGGGGAGATGGCCAGGAAGGGTGGCTTGTGTGTGGTGGTGAGGGGCCCTGGCCACTGGCTTGCGAAGTCCCGAGGCTTATCCTCATCCACGCAGTTAGCCCCCATCAGCTCCCAGCTTGCCCTAAAAGCTCACCTAGCAAGGGTCTTTCTTACCCAAGCCCCAGAGTTAAAGAGATTGGGTGGGAGTAGGGTGGGGGAGAAGAGAGGAAGAGTCTAGAAAGGCACTGGTAAGTTTCAGTTTTTTGAGCTAATCAAACTTCTATACTGAACAGTGCTATCTTGCAAAACTTGGTTGGCCCAAAGTGCTCCTGAAGTAGTGTTAAATTTAACTTGGAGAACATTGTGCTAGAGATAAGGTGATTGGAATTATAAAAAAAAAAAACAACATAAAAGTAATATAGAATACAGTTCCCATAACACCTTGTACTTACGCTTATGAAGCATGAGTTACATGAATGCAGGAAACACATTCAGCTTCAGCTGGCAATAGCATTTGTGAATTGAATGAATGACTATCTCCAGCTAGATCCCCAACATGGGTGTCTCAGACACAGGCCAGAAGGAAGAGGCCCTGTGTCCACTGAGGCTTTGTGGTGAGGGTGTCTCCTGAAGCTCCTCTCTGTCTAGGGTTTCCTATATCAGTGTGTGAATAAAGCAGGGCCAGGCTGCTCTCATCTCTCGCCCTGACAGTGCCCAGGCCTGAGCTCAATGGAATGTTTGGGCAGGTCAGGCCCCAGAGCAGTTCCTTTAGAGATAGACGTGGCCTGTCCAGTGCTCCAGAGGCACGGGCAGGACTGTAGCGGCCCCAGCGCACTGTGGTTAGGCATGCACATTCTGGAATCAGATAGCTCTGGGCTCAAATTCCAACTCTGTTACCTATTAACCATGTGACCTTGACAAGTTACTTTGCCTCCCTGAGTCTCAGTTTCCACATCTGTTAAAGGGAAGGATAATAAAGATACGTACCTTACAGAGCCATACTCAGGATTCAATGAGAAAACGTGCCCAGAAAACACTCCATCAACTGGCCTCACAGGGGGAGTTCTTTCTGAGTGGAGAGCTGCCCCTCTGGGAGCCACTGCTGTTTTACACACGGAGCAGGGGCGGCTTTTTCTGAGGCTTATTTGCAGGAAGTTGATTGAACTCGAAAGATGCCAAGAGAACTACCAGGTAGGACAATCCCTGGGAAAACTCAAAAGGCCTGGAGTAGGATCACCTGGTAAGGAACAGAGAGAACAAAATAAACCCCGGGTTTGATGGGAGCCAACCGTTCTGTTGGTACTTGCCTGGCAAGGGAACGTGGTGTCTCTAGAGGGTGGTCCCGTGCTGTGGAAACTCCAGCAGCCTGGAGCCACAACACTGTTTTCTCACTGCCCAAGCTTGCCTGTTCTCTCCCTGGTCAGCTCAGTTCCAAGAACCTTTATTGATGCCTACCTGGGGCCAAGCCAGTGATAGGCCCTGGGTCTCAGAGGTGACCAAGATATGGCTCCTGCCCCTGGGATCCCTGTTTCGTGATCCCTGCTATACTGGAGAAGTCCTGCACAAGCTATGTGTAGTATTTGCCGCTTACGGAGTCGCTTTGCACCCTTCGCTAGGCCCCACGCTGTTCACACTGTATTTTGTGTGGATGGTGCCCTCTGGAGCTGAGGGGGTCTGGGCAACCCAGGAGCGTGGGCAGAGCAGAGATTAAGGTAGTCATCTGGCAGCCAAGAGAACAGGGTGCTTCGGTGATTTTGACGAAGGTAACACAGGTGGTCTGTACTACCCTCCCTCTTCCCACCAGCTGTATTCGAAGCAAGGCCAGTCCAGGTGAAAGGAAGAGCCTATTAGCTAGCAGGGCGTTTGCGGAAGCCCAGGGTAGTCAAGGAGCAAAGCAAGAAGGGAGGTCCACGACCGTTACAGGAAGTGCCATGCTGCTCCCGCACTTTCAAAAGGGGAAGCTGAGGCTTGCTTTCCAGCTGCCCAAGCCAAGGAGCAGAGGCCCAGCCCCAGCCTCTTCCTTCACACTAAGGTTCTAGCGCCCAGGTTTTCATCTAGCAGCACCATCACTCCCTGCCTTCATTGGCCCTCCGCTGGTCTGGGTGGGAGCGCCCGGGGCTCCCCGCGCTGGGAGCAGGCTACAGCCCACGTGCGCCCGCGGCATACGCGGTGACAGCTGGCCCCATGGGGGCGGAGCGGGCGTGGAGCGGGGGTGGGCTCCGCGCCGCACTGCCATTGGCCGCGAGCCTCCGATCGGGGGCGGGCCGCGCCCCCGGCTGCTCTGTCATTGGCCGCGCCGTCGATGGGGGCGGCTACCAGCCGGGTTGGCCGCGCAGAGCAGAACTGCAGGCGCTAGCCCGGCTAAGCCTGCGCGGGGCTGCCTCGGTGGCTCCCAGCTCCGCAGGCCGCCTGCGGGTCCTGAGCGCCGCGTCCGCGGCTCGAGGCGAACGCAGAAGCTAACCCGAGGCTCGGCGGCCGGCGCAGATCTCGGTAAGGGGGTGGGGTGGGGAACCGGGCTCCAGGGAGGGTGGGCGGGTGGGGACCGTGGGCAGCCGAGCCTGGACTCTGCGCCCTGGCCCGCGCCGGGGAGAGTCAGGTGCGGCCGCAGCATCTCTTGCCTCAAACCCACCCCGCGGGGAGCCCGGCAAGCAGGTGGCCCTGCCCCAGGGAGGCCGGGGCTGCCCGATAGGTCTCGGAATCGATTAGAACGCAATTAAAACTTGCCACTCTAGCCCGAACTACCTCTTACTCCTCCCCAACAACCAAACCTTGTAATTCTAAGCCTAGAAAATCCCCAAACGTCAACACAGAGTGGGCGCCACGCGCCCGTAGTACCGCATGCCACCGGGGCAGATCATTCCCAAACTTTGCTTTCCCATAATTTGGGCTCCGCTCTGTTCACGCTCTTTCCCGGCTCTTCACTGGGCACTCCCCTACCCAGCCCCAGTTCTCCTCCCTCCTTAACAACAGGAAGTTAGGTTGGGCCAAATGTTAGTGGCCTGCCTGGCCTCCTGCGGGCTGGGTTTGGGACTGAGTCCGGGGCGGGTGGTGGAGGTGGCCAGGGGGCCGTGGCGCAGTCCTCTCTCTGCCGCATACCCTGCCCCCCCCCCCCGCCCCCTGCAGCCCAGGCGCAGCCCAAGCGCACCCAGGTCCGGGAGCACCCCACCGGGCATCTGCCGCGCCTGCCTTGCTGTTGCCAGACTGGCTCTGAGGGGAAGTGGGGTCTTGCCCGAAGTCCCTGCCACCATTTACCTGGCTTCCAGACTGGAGCGGGTAGGGTTAACTTTATCCTAGGCCGGCCTCCCTCCCGGCAGAGCAAGGAATCGCCTTTGCTGGATGGGGAAGAGGCGTGTTGAAACCAGAGTAAACGTGTGTCTCCTTCCACATTGTTAATTCTGTAACCTGGTTCTTAAGGCCAAGAGAGCTTTTCTTTGGAAGCCTCTCAGGCCTTAGGGGGCTTGGGGTGGCAGTGTGTGGACCCTTTTGCTGTCAGTCCTGCTTTCTCACGATAGTCTTCTGTGGTTTCAGTGAAGGGTGAAGTCACTAACTGGCCCCCTTCTGGGCAGGTCCCTCAGGAAGAAAGCCAGTAGCTGGCTGGCCCTCTGATGTTTATGTGCCTGGGGGCTCTGGCACCTGGGTCAGTTCTGTTCTTGTCTTCTTGGCAGGGGAGGCAAACCCAGCAAGGGGGCCTCAAGTCTCCAGGGAAGCCCCGATATTCTGAAGACTCTTTTTGCAGTAGGAAGTTGCCTTCAGGCAGAAGGCAGATTTACGAAGTACCTACTGACAGGTCCTGTCCTGTGGCACTTTTGCAGCAGATTGTGTGGTTGCTCTCCAAAAACTCTGTTTTTCTGTCCTCATTTTAGACTCAGGTAGGGTAAGTGCCCAAGGTCCCACAGAAAGTGGCTGAGGTAGGATTTGAACCAGGCTCTGCCAGAACTAAACCCAGTGCTCTTCCTGCTGCCCTGTGGCTGTGGAAAGTGAGGTGCTACAGAATCACGCCTCCACTGTGTGCCGATTGGAGCCTCGTGGCCTCTGAAAAGATTCTGTCCAAAGATTCGGGGGCTCCTGCTTTGGCAACGCGCTTGAACTGACCCTGGTTAACCCAGGTTGTTCAACCTGCAGACAGCTTGCTCAGTCTGTCCTCCAGTCAGGGATGAGTGGCTGGTGTTGGTCAGGCTGAGATGGGGAGGGATTAGCGGCTGGTGTTTGGGTGTTATCTGGGGGGTGAAGGCGGAGAGCCTGCCTCTGCCACTGACTTGGTCTCACCCCTGAGAGTTGGCTCCCGGGACTGTCTAGGAGGGCTATTACCTGGAATAACCTCTACCCCAGATCTGATTCTAGTTTTGTTTGTTTTATTTGCCGGGGCGGGGCTGGGGGGCAGTTGTTGAGGTTATGGTTGTAAGATGATTGAGATCCTCAGCTTGAGCATACCTTTATAAAAAAAAAAAAAAATGACATCACTCTGGTCCCTGACTCCTTCCTTCCTTCAGTCCCAGAGCTCATCCCAGGCTTTCTGCTCATCCCTCTCCTTAAAAGCAAATCATGATTAGCCAGATACCAACCAGTTGTACTTTAGTAAAAAGCATCTTATGGACTAAGGTTGGTTTTAGCTGTGGTCGTCGGAGGCCCATTCCCAGGAGCTGGAAGGAGCAGAGGAACAGCTGGGTAACCCTCCCTCTGCCTATAATTGGGGCATGTCTTCTCTCCACCCAGGTCCCTACCCTCATCTGGGTGTCTCTCAACCACTGACCTGCCCCTTTCACTGCCTGCTACTGAAGGGTAGAGGTCTTGCCTTGTTGGTGGAGAGCCTTGATTCTGGCCAGAAGGGTAGGGTAGGAATGCAAGAAGGTTTGCTAATCCTAGAAGCCCTGCCAGGGCTAAAAGTATCTGTTGTTTAAAGTGCCAGGGAAGGGAATACTGGGATCGTCCCCATTTTACAGATGAGGAAACTGAGACTGGGGCAAATGAGAGCTCCTCCCCCCCCCCCCCCCCCCCCATCGCTTGGCTAGTGAGTAACCAAGCTAGGATTCTGGTCTCCGTCTATATGAATGAGGTTTATATGGTGAATTAAATACTGAAGAAAGCAGGAAAACCTGGTGGCTGTGCTCTGTACTCGGAGGGCTGGTATGTGCATCTCTCTTTGCTGTACTTCCTATTCCCCAACTTCTGTTGTAATTATTTGTGAGCGAGTCTTCCCACGCCACTAGGACATGGCATTGAAAACTCTTACAAAACTTAACCCACTTATTTCCTGGTTCTCCTTTGCTCAGTATTTTGTACTGAGCCTTCTGTACCGGAGCCTTTTGTACCGGTCTTCATTAACCTATCCACCACAATGTACTGCAGTCCTTTATTTTAAAATATCCATGAACATTTCCAGACACAAAAGGAGAGAAAATAGTATAATGAGCCCCATCTACTCATTATCTAGCTTTAATCGTCAGCAAGATTATGCCAGTCTGGCTTCATCGCTCTCTTTTCTCCCCTTCTATCCTGAATTAAATTTTTTAATTTATATTTTAAAGTGTATTTATTTATTTTGAGAGAGAAAGAGGGAGAGAGAGAGAAAGAGCTTGCACATGTGCAAGCAGGGAAGGGGTAGAGAGAGAGAGAATCCCAAGCAGGCTCCGCACTGTCAGCAAGAGACATCGTGACCTGAGCTGAAATCAGGAGTCGGACGCTTAACCAACTGAGCCACCCAGGTTCCCTTCTTCCTGAAGTATTTGAAAGCCAATCTCTGGTATCCTGTCATTTTGCCCCTATATAATCCAGTATAGATCTATTTTTAAAAGAATGTTTTCTTTCATAACCACACTGCTGCTACTGCATGTAATAAAATTAACAGTACTTTGGTCTTATCTGTCTGTATTCAGATTTCCTTGTCTCAGAAAGGACCTTCACAGTTGGTCTGTTCGAATCAGCATCCAAACTCTGTATGCTGCATTTGGTTGCTAGTCCTTCTATGCTTATTTTAGTCTGGAGCAGTCTCCCCTCCGCCTTTTACCCAGCCGTTACCCTCCGTTTTATATGCCCACCTCCTCCCCCCGGCCACCAAACCCTCTGAGACTGGGATCCACATCTGTGCCGTGCTGGATGCCCTTGTGGCATCCGGGATGGGGCGGAGCCTTGCTGAGCATCCGTCCAGTGGTGTAGCCACTCAGGAAATGCATTTTGAGTGAATGAACCCCGTCCCGGGCTCGTGTGGCTGCCTGTGACTGTGTTTAGATAAGAGGTTTAAAAAAAATAAAAGGACTTGCTCGCGTGTGGAGGTTTCCCCAGTAAGCGTCAGTCTGTAAACCTCGTGAAATAATAGGAGAACTATTTTCTGGGCTCACCGCGCCGCTCTGGTTTGTGGTGGGGAGCCCAGACGGCCGCCTTTGTGCCCTGGTCAGCAGTTGGGCTTCCCGGATCATGTGTGGGGCTGACAGGCTCTGAGGTCATTTCTGCCAGGGCTTGGAATCCCTACTTAGTCAGCCGCAGGCACCACTGCATTCTCACCCGGGCACTTGGTGTTCGGGCTGCACAGAGACCTCTGCCCACCTCTGTCTGCACAGCGCTTCCTCTCTGTGCCTTCGCCAGCCACCTCACCTGCCCCACACCTGGCCAGCTGTGGAGCCTTCTCAAGTCACTCTTCGTCTGCAGCTGGCTGGTTGGGACCACCAAAGACGGACGCTTGGGATCTTTCAGTGTCTTGTCTGAATTTGTACCACCTCTGGCACCTTTGTGGGAATCCTAATGAAGGACACTGGAGGCTCCGGAGGGAAGGAAAGGTGTGCGTCACTTGTGGATTCCTTGTCGAATCTCCAGATGGTCTGATGCACCCAGCAGGGGCCCCCTCTGCAAACAGCCCTCAGAATGAGGAGGTTTTTCTTCTTCGTGTTTTTGTTGTTTTGTTCGTTTTTCTTTTCTTTTTCCCCACGTAGACAGTCTTTTCTGCTAGGTGGAAATATAACAAAATTAAAAATTTTTAAGTCCTTTTCTTTTGATAACCGTGCAAGAGTCGATTTGTTTCCCTTTATCTTTAGTAGTCTTTTTAGCATTTTCTTCAAATTTTTAACACTAAAAATATTTTATTTTTCTAATGTAAAATCCAAATATTTGGGGTTTTTTTCTTCTTAAAAAAGAGAATTTTCGGGGCACCTGGGTGGTTCAGCTGGTTGAGAGTCTGACTTCAGCTCAGGTCATGATCTCCTGGCTCGTGGGTTCAAGCCCCATGTCAGGCTCTGTGCTGACAGGTCAGAGCCTGGAGCCCGTTTCAGATTCTGTGTCTCCCCTTCTCCGCCCCCGCCCCTGCATGCTCTCTCTCATGCTCTCTCTCTCTCTCTCAAGAATAAATAAACATTAAAAAAAGTTAAAAAATTTTCTTCAACGTGGATGGGTGGACAAAGTTATACATGCATTTTGTACAGCTATGTGTGTGGAAAAGGTCACAGAGCCATTGGCATTTTGATATTTGCTTATTTTGTTTTACGACATTATCTTAACATACCTGGGCTGCCTCATTTAGGGAGTAAAGCTGGGGCTCAGGAGACAGGCAGCCATAGAACCCACGCAGCCTCACCCTCTCCCATTCTACCTGCCCCCCTTTCCTTCCTGAGAATTTCATTCTGGTTTCCCTAAAATGAAATCGTTCTAATGTTAGGCTCTGATTTCGACATTTCTATTCAGGGAGGTTGAGATATCAGAGGAACACAAAATAATATGGTTGTTAAGGTAGGCAGGGCAAAGCTTCTGGCCCCAGTGGCCTGTCTTGTCCTCTGGGGAGAGCGCCTGACAGTCAAACACCCTGCTCTCCTCACTTTGGGAGGGGTGGTGGGTGGGAGTGGTGGTGGGGGGGGGAGCTGACCACTCCCTCCACCATTTCTGTTTTCCTCCCTGCATTTTCACCGGAGGTAGAAAACATGGCTGGTGTGCCCTGATAAGTCTCCTCCTTCCTAAAGCGCTGATCATCTGGTCTCACAAACTCAGAGCTGGCAGGGATGATAGGGGACATGGGCCCTCTGATCACAAACAAACTTTCCCTGCAAGGCTGGATCACCATGGAGTCTGATGTTTGAGACCCTTCCCTTCTTTGTCAGCTGTTGAGGAAGTGTCCACCTCTGTGTCCCCTACGAAGAGCCTTTTTGATGGCCAGGTGTGGCCATTGTTTCTTAAATGCAATTGCTCTGTGCTCTTTACACACCTAGATATTACTGTAGCTCATTCTGGGAAAACCTGGCCTGGCTGTATCTGCATTCCTTCCAAGGCTTGGTCAGATTTCTCTTTGGGGAATACACACGTAAAGGCAAGTCTCAGAATCGGGACTTATTTCCTGCTGGTTTGGGGCTCAGGTTGTTTTCTCCTTTCCGGGCCGTGAGGGATGTGCAGTGCAGATGTCCTTCCTGCTGGCACAAGAGGAGGGTGGCAAAGAGTTGGACGGTGGCTCTTGCTCTCCAACCTGCCACAAGAGAAGGTTTACGGGACGTTTTCGGGCATGAGCTTCTGACACACCCAGTCCAGAAGCCTAGCCATGCCAGAAGCAGGAGTGGGAGTTTAGGAACATCCTGTTCTGGCCTTGCTGCCGAAGCATCGATGTGTTATAACAGATACGGAAACTACTTCTTTGCTCTCATGACTCTGAAAGGCTGGCCTTGGCTTCTTATCTGAGTGCAGACGGTGACTGGTAAAGATTTGCAGGATCTCGGGGTTTAACTTGTACCGGGGGCCAGGAGAATGAGGTGTCTGGGGGGGGCATGAAAAGGTTCTAGGAAAAAGCCACTTGGACCTTTTGGTCACCAGGAGAGCTGTTGCCTGGAGCAGAGTGGGCCCAGGGCCTGCGGGGGGCTGGCAGAGCTGCTGACCTACCCTGTTGGACAACTGTTCATCCTGGACGAGCAGAAGGGGGTATTGACGTGTTGTGTGTGGAGTTCGTGGCCTCTGTAAAGTCAGAGCGCTGATGGCTCCATGTGTCAGGACAGCTGGGCTTTTGCACAGCTTGATACAAAGGTCAGGAGGCCCCTGCTTGAAGGAGGTAGGGGTCTGATAGCAGATGACAGAGATACAGAAGAGAGGAATAGACAGGGGTATTGGGGAGGCCTCTTTCCAGACTTCAGAGAGAGGACTCAGTGTATCGCTTTCCTCAGGGAGTATCCTGTGGGGCTTGTGCAACTGGTTGGGGCTGTGGGGGGAGAGCTCCTCGGCCTTCTGCTGGAGCCGCAGGACATGACTGTTGTGAAGGAAGAGGAGACTCTGGATGAGATCTCCAGCTTCCTCTGGATTCCAGGTTTGTGGCAGTTGGAGGCCCAGGACTCCTGCTCACTCCGGGTTTCCATCTCCATCTTGGGTGTGTCTGTTATCTTGTACCTGACATCACAGACTCTCTTAAAAAAAATGACTCACCCGCCCACACACAGACACACACAGATGCTCAGCACTCGCTCCCACACACATGAGTACATGATGGTCCCATACTCACTCAGGACAAAGGTAATTCAATGAAAAGTCTCTCTCCCTCCTGCCCTCCAGCCCTCAGTCCTCTTCCTCGATGGCATCGGCTGTCGCTAGCCTCCTGTGGACCCCCACAGACAGAATCTAGGCATCCGTTTGTGCCTGTTCTCCCCTTTGCTCCTCTTTGGACCTGCTGGGAAGCAACCAGGGTGTGAAGAGGCAGGGCCCACGGGGCCGCTGAGCCCCAGCGGTTATTTGTATTAGCCGAAGCTTAACTGTTGTCCTTCCCCCTTCCTGTGTCCCCTCTCCCCTTGTGGAATCTCCTTGCGTGTGATTCGTGGGTGTAGAGAGCCTGGACATTGAGAATACACCTCGGGGGCCTGTTCTGGATACAGGTGATACAGGCACAAACAAACCGTCCTGCTAAGACAGATCTGGGCTCGAATCATAGCCATGTGGCCTTGGGCAAGTCCACGAACACTAGTGTATTTGAGTCTATGTGAAGGAGGACATTATACCCATCTCAAGGGGTAGATGTAGAGATGAAATTGGAATATTTGTGAAGCACCCTGCATACATAGGTAAGCACTCAAAGGGGTCTTTACTTCCACTTTGAAGGAGCGGCCCATTTTCAGAATGAATGACACCTGCATGGAATCCTCTGGATGGCTTCCTGGAAATCCTCTCCGTGGGCTTCCTGAGCTTTTCTTTCCCTGCAGAAGAGGACTGGCTCTCTATTTTCTATCCAGTTGAGGTCCTCCCCACCACCTCCTCAAGCCCTGGGGAGCCCAGCCTCTCTGCACCACCTCCTTCTGGGCCCCTCCCCACCCCCACCAGTGAGCAGGATGTTGCTGGCTGCCTGGAGAGGGCTCTGGGCTGTTTATGGTTGCTCTCCAGGGTGTTTATGTTGTGATCTCTTCAGAAGCTCCTAGCATATGTCTGGTTATTGCTGAAACTTCATCTTTATCTTCAGCGCAAGAGAAGAGAGAGGCTATTTTTAAAGATGTTTAATTGGCATGGCTGCACAAAGCGGCCTAGATTGCCTCCAAGCTCTTTCCCCATTTTGAAACCTTCCGATCCAGGCGCAGAGACCTTATATGTCCTGATTTTAGAGCAGCACTTAAATTTGGCAAGCGGTTGTAATCTCTTAAAAAGGTAGGTCAGGGAAGCAAAGGCGACCAGCTGTCTTTTTCCAGGCTGGGATGTGAATGAAAGTAGCATTTCTACGTCCATAGAAACCAACACCTGCCCCCAGCTCTGCCCCTTCCCTCCACCTGTGGTGGCGAAACCCCCTGTCCCCACATGCTGCCTGCCTATTGGCAAGGAGATCTTATCGTTACGTTTCCCTTTGGACTCAGGTGGGGCTCAAAGTGAGGAGGGAGTGGAACTAGGGTAGTTTCAAGTGATACCTCCCAGGAGGGAGGGAGAGAAGGAGGGAGGCCGTGAGTCACAGGACCTTGGGATGTCAGACTGGAAGGGCTCTCTGAGGTCATCCAGTTCTCACTCACTCCTGCCACCATGGTTTTTACTTATGGGGAAACTGAGGCTCAGAGGCTTGTTGGTACTGAGCAGAGGCCAGGGAGGGGCAGTTCTTTGCTCAAAGTCACCCAGCCAGGTGGGAGCCAAATCTGTTCTCCCTCCACCATTTCTGCCAGGCTGTGATCCCTCCTGTGGTTTGTCTTGGGCAGCTTTAATTGCAGTTGGCCTTCCCTTTTGAGGACGGGGCCCCACCCCCTTTCTCAGTTCTGGCATGCTTCGAATTTAGGATGCATACTCTTGCAGCGCTGGCTTGCTCAGTTGCTGGGTGCAAGATCTTTCCTTATCAAAAATACCTCCCCCAGAGCCTTGGAGCCTAGAATTCCCACCTTTGTTTTCAGCCCTTGTCTGAAGTCCAGAGGACTTTCGTTTAAAAAAAAAAACAAAAACATACATAATTTAACCGGGAAGGATAGTTGACAGATTAGTCGATCTCTGATTAGCTGTCAGCTGAAGGCTGAACCTAAGGAGATGAGTCAGCTGGGAAGAGGTGGGAGGGGGCAATCAGGACTGTAAATAGGACGCTGCTAGGGCAGGTGTGGAGCACCCTGGCCAGGGCTCTGGAGCACCGTGTGCGGCTGCCGTGCTGGGGATGTCGTGCTGAATGACAGGTGCGGAGCCCTCATCTAATGCACACAGGTGGTCTAGACAAGCGACTGATGCCCAACCGCCAAGGTAGAGTGTGGAATGTGCTTTGGAGAGCCTCACAGTGTGGGGGAACCAGGGGAGGTGGCACTTGGTGGTTGAGATGGGCCTTAGGAAAGAGGATTTCCACAGGCAGAGGTAGCCAGTGGTATAGCACACAGAAAGGTGGAAGAGTGAGGCCACGTTAGGGGTGCTGTGCGGTGGCAACACGGGAGCTGCCTTGGGGGGCCGTGGAAGGCTGGAGTCAGGCCAGGCCTCAGTGCTGGGGGTGGGGTAGGGGGGTTTGTGCAGGTGTCCAATGCTCGTGGAGCATTGTGGGCCAGCCTCTGAAGTGACCGCGTCTCCCTTGCTTGTAGCCTCACAAGCACCTGAGTATCCCCTTCAGGTGGGTGCTGCCCTGGGTTTCTGGCGCACACTTTGAGGTCACTTTCCCGGTGAAGGAAGAAGCTCGGGCATGCAGGTGTGGCTGGCTTGATGTTTCCAGGCAGCTGGAACAGTGGGAGCTTGGCTGACCCCCCAGCCTCTGGCCAGCTGGCCATGGGGAAGGGGACAGAGGCTGAGCTTCTTCCAACTCCGGTGTTAACCTGGCAGGTGGGAGACATGGCAATCTGGTGCACTTAAGGCTTTGGCATTCGAGCAGGGCTGCCGGCACCGTTCTCTGCCATAGATGTCTCAGAAGCACCCTGACTGTATGTGATGGGATGAATTGGTCCTGTGAGCAGCAAATGGCATGAGTTTAGTGCCTGTGGGAGCTGTTGATGGGGGTGGCTGGGGGGTGGGGGAAGGGAGCACTGAACCAGCTTTCATGTTTCTTTTCTCTAGTATCAGTGCTACCGACATGAGACCACATTGGTTCATTGACGTGACTGATCAATTAATTGTTCCATTTATTCATTCTGCAACCAAGACTTCTGGAGTTTCCTTCACGTGAAGCATGTTGCCACACTGGTGGTGGTCTTCAGAGGTGTAAAACCTTTGGCAAGCCCCTTACTTTCTCTGAGCGTCAAGTTTCTCTTCCGTAAGAGGGGAGTGATAATATCCACCTGTCAGAGAGGCTGTGAGGATTATATGGGGCGATGTGCATGGCACATTTCATGGTGCCCGGCACATGGTGGGCACCTTTGGTGGCTCTCCCTTCCTCGAGCCTATTTCTGAATTGGCCCACAGGAGTCCGAGAGCACAGATGTGGGTGGGGCTCCTCTTGGCTTCTGGCTTCCCATTCGGCACTGATCCCTGAGTGGCTTCTACATTTAAGTAGTAACTTTTTAAGAGAACGGCTCAAAGCACCTGTGTGTGCAGCAAAGAGAGATGGGGGTGCCTTTCTTTCTCTTTCTGGTGACATCTTAGACCTTGGAACTGCAGGGCTGTTCCTTCGGTGCCTGATTTCTCCACCGTGGTGGTCCAGCCTGGGCCTGCACGTCAGAGCTGACCTTGGCCATCTTTGGATGGCTCCCCCGGGCACGTCCTTGATGGCTCCCTGCAGCTTCCAGCATTTGGTCTCAGGCTTCCTTCTTGAAGCCACAGAGAATGAGTCTCCTCTTTGTCTCCACATGTCAGCTCTGCAGATACGGTTTTTAAATCCAATCTGTGATACCACCATTTGGAAGATGTACCACTATTCTGTGTACCTTCAAGAAAGAAAAAGTGCTTCCAATTAAATTGTGGAACACTGCTTTGTGACTGTCGGAAACTTTTATATTTACTGAAAGAATCCTTTTAGGCCTTAGACACAATTTTATATTCCATAACACTTGCATGTACATAAAAAGGAAACATGGGGCACGTGGGTGGCTCAGTTGGTTAAGTGCCCAGTTTCGGCTCAGGTCATGATTTCGCAGTTCATGAGTTCGAGCCCTGCGTCCGGCTCTGTGCTGACAGCTCAGAGCCTGGAGCCTGCTTCGGATTCTGTGTCTCCCTCTCTCTCTGCCCCTCCCCTGCTTGGACTCTCTCTCTCTCAAAAATAAATAAGCATTAAAATATTTTTAAAGGAAAACAAATTAGTTAAGGCATTTCTAAAATATTTTCAGTTTTGGACTCTGACTCTTGCATTTCACTTTTTGACTCCCCCATCTTTGTGGCTCTTTTGATACGTTATTATATTTTGGTAAAGTGATGATCCATTTCTTAATCTTAATTAGATGTTAAGGGGCTGTAAGATACATTCTGCACTCAGACATTTTATAATTGAAGAATGTGCATCTGAATGCACATCTTCTAATTAGTAAAACATGATATTTGAAGGCAGCCCTCTTACTTTCTCTGGAATCTTCTTCCATATTAACAATCTGTGGTGTGGGTTCAGTTCTTTTTACCTTCCCTGTGGTTCTCCTCTGAGCAAACTCCCATTTGTTCATATTCTTCTAATACACTGAAGGTAGTGCCCACGCTGTATATGGTATTCATGGTGTGGTATGACCACAGCAGAGGAAGGGAGCCATCACCTTCTTAGTTCAGGCTATTCTATTTCTATTAATGCAGCCCAAGATTGCATGAACTTTTCTAGAAGCTACATCACACCATTGATTCACTGACATTACCGCAGACTAGATCTTTTTAACGTGTGGTGTTGGTAAGCAGCATCACCTCTGTCCTAAACGTGTGTGGCTTTAGAATTTAAATACAGAGCCTCCTATTTTGTTCCCATCTGATTCAGAACAGCCATTTCTGTTAAATTTCAACTTGTTAATTTCAGGGCAACCATGTTTCTTTGGGCTTTTTCAGGATCCTATTTGAGTATACCTTCTATAGCACATTACCAAAAAAAAAAAAATTAAAAAAGGCAGGGAGCCTGGGTGGCTCAGTTGGTTGAGCATCCGATTTTGGCTCAGGTCATGATCTCACGGTTCTTGTGTTTGAGCCCCGCGTCCGGCTCTGTGCTGACAGCTCGGAGCCTGGAGCCTGCTTCAGATTCTGTGTCTCTCTCTCTCCCTCTGTGCCCCTCCCTTGCTCACACTTTCTCTCTCTTTCTCAAAAATGAATAAACATTAAAAAAAATAATAATGATAAAAAGTATGCCTTCTATAGCATCACCCACATCCTGATAAATTGCTTATCAGGAGACAGCCCTCTGGCACACTACTAGAGACCTCTCCCCTCAGACATTAAATCTTTGATCAGCTTGCTTGGGGAACGGCAGTGTGGGCTGCCCCTTTCCTAAGTCTCTTTACTGCTTTTCTGACCTCTGGCCAGATGTCTTCTTGAATCTGGATATGCCACATCCATTGGCAATTTTCCATCTCCCACCAAGTATCCTATCACAGAAGGAAGTGAACTCTGGTTGACATCACATAGTCTCAGTTCCCAGAGGGCCCCCAGACTGCTTTCCTGTGTCCCCAGGCTGCCCCACAGTGATGCAGTAGGAAGTGCATCTGTCTCATCTGCAAGAGTTTCCAGCAGTCACTGACAGTATCTAAATGTGTGTATTTTAAAAACCAAGCTCATCCCTGATCTGAGCTCCCTTTGTCATCTCCGTGTTGATCTGTACTTGTCAGTCTAAAGACCCCTCTTTTTGAGAGGGGCCTCTATGCATTTGGAGTGGAAGCCAAGGTCAGACTTCCCGGGGCCCCTTTATATCCCTGGACCTCTTGGTTCAAGATGACCCACATGCCTTCTTGCCCTCTGCCCTCTGCCGTATGGCCACAGCTCATCCCAGTCTTGCCTCCTCCGGCTGACACGGGGCCAGGCCTCGCATCACTGTCTCTTAAGATCTTCTTGGTTATGCATCCTTCATCCAGTGATGGGATGTGAGCCTTTTGACAAGCAGCCTTGTCCAGGCTTCCCTCTGCAACCACATGGCTTCTATTCTGCAACACTTCATATAGCGGTTACCTATGTGCCAAGCTCTGGTATAAGGGCTTTGTAAATATAAACTCATTTAATTTTTGTGCCAACCCCATGAGGTGAATATTGTCATCCTCCCCGCCCCCCATTTACCAGTGAGGAAATTAAGGCACAGAAGGGTTAATTGACTTGCTCAAGATTTCACAAGGGAAAAGGGGGGAGTTAGAATCTAGCCAGTTTGTTCCCAGAGTCTAGCTCCCATTCTCTATGGTGAGCTTCCTGCTTCCCCTTCCTAAAAGGCCCCCCTCCTCTCCTCCTCCTCCTGCTTCCTCCCCTTCCCTGCTCCAGACAGCACCCCTCTCCCTCTCCACTCCACTGCAGAACTAGAACTGTAATTCAGAGTCTGAATCATTGACTTCCTCGATCTCAGGTCCTAGAGCCCTTGCATTCTCCCAGCCACGTGAAGTCTGTTTTCTTACAGTCTCAGGCACCAACTTCCCCTTCTTGGTCTCTCTCCAATTTCAGAGGAAATGATTGCTTTTCCTCCACAGTTCCTGTGTCCTCCTGGTCACTAACCCATTCTGCTATTGTTGTGGGGATTAGGTTAGTCCTGTCTCTATGGATACTTCCTTTCTCTTCTGGAAGGTGAGGCCAGTCAGAGACTTCAGCCAGTGGGGCTTCCACACTTCCCTGTGGTGGTTCCCCTCTCCCCCCCACAAACCACCAGAGCTCATCTCTGGCTGGCCTGAGATCCTATCAGCAACTGACCTTTAGGTGCCCGTGGGGACCTTCCCGTTATGCCCCAGTTCTTCTCTGAGCACACCTGTATCCTGCAGAATATTTTCCTCTTTGTTTCATGCATCTTTTTTTGTTACATAGAGATTCTCTATCTCCCCATCCCAAATCTGTTCCTTTAAGAGATAAAAGCTGGGCACTGAGAAGTGTGTGTCCTTTGCCATCAGTTACATAAAGAAAAGAATAAATATTTATATTTGTGTGTATACACGTAAATGTTGTCAGGGATGAGACACAGGCAACCAATAATGGTGGTTCCCTGGTTCAGAGTGGGGACAGGGGTAGATGCAGTAGAAGGGACACATTTCCTGTATACTTTTGTGTGTTTATATTTTTTTGTTTTTTTTAAATTTTTTTTAACGTTTATTTATTTTTGAGACAGAGAGAGACAGAGCATGAACGGGGGAGGGGCAGAGAGAGAGGGAGACACAGAATCGGAAGCAGGCTCCAGGCTCTGAGCCATCAGCCCAGAGCCCGACGCAGGGCTCGAACTCGCAGACCGCGAGATCGTGACCTGAGCTGAAGTTGGATGCTTAACTGACTGAGCCACTCAGGCGCCCCTGTGTGTTTAGATTTTTTAAAAAATTTTTTAATGTTTATTTTTGAAAGGGGGGGAGGGGCAGAGAGAGGGGGCGGGGACAGAGGATCCAAAGCAGGTTCCATGCTGTCAGCACAAAGCCTGATGTGGGGCTCAAACCCACAAACTTGTGACATCATGTCCTGAGCCGAAGTTGGATGCTCAACCGACTGAGCTACCCAGGCACCCCATGTTTCGATTTTTTTCAATATATTTACTATCCAAAATTAAAAACCAAAAAACAAAAAAAACCAAAACAAGAAAGCCCACAGATAATCTGGGACCCCTGCTCTGCGAACTGTGGAAAGCGTGTGACTCACCTGGTTGAGTCAGTGCTCTGCCTCCTGCTACCACACTGGCCTCCGTTCCTCAGGTGCGCACCGGGCTAGTGACAGCCTGTTTACCTTACAGGGGGGATTGAAGGGGACCCTCTTTTAGAGCCTGGCACATGGAGGGCCTGCAGTAAACAGCCTCCTCCCTGACTCTCTTCAAAGGTCGGAAGTAACTTGAGACTTTGCCGCCTCTCATAATCACAGTTTACTAAGAGCTGGTGCTCAACAGGTGCACCTGGGCCTCAAGTGTTGGTTTCCTTTTTCTTTTTTGTTTAAAATTTTAATTTATTTTTAAGAGAGGGCGGAAGGGCAGAGAGAGAGGGGGACAGAGGATCTGATGTGGGCTCCGTGATGACGGCAGAGAGCCCGACATAGGGCTTGAACTCACAAACCGTGAGACCATGACCTGAGCCGAAATCAGACGCTCAACCCACTGAGCCACCCAGGCGCCCCTCAAGTGTTGGTTTTCTGCTGTGACTCACGTAAAAACTCGCACCATGGTGTTTTTTCCCCTTCTGTTGAATTCCAGTATTTGAGGAAATTGAAACACTCTGAATGTCTGGGTTTGTCTCCAAGAACTATGCACGTTCCTTTTCCAGACCTGCAGGACTTTACAGACCATTTCCTTTCCCATCATATTCCTCTGCCCAGCTCAGGGGGTTATAATTAGAATGGGTCTAACACTCTGTGAAAACACAAGCCCACGACTGGATTTGCAGATAACCAAAGTCAGAGCAGACCCTGAAGACAAAATGTAGGGCACTGGGAGTAGCCAGTCCAGGCACCTGTAACTGAGGAAATGACCTGATTGGAAGGTGATTTGTTTACCTTGGGCAGTTAATGGCAAAGCATGCTTTGAGCACCTACTGTGTACCCCAGACCCCGTGCTATGGGGATGGCAATGTGGGTAGGGCCCAGCCTCACCTCCCAAAGCATTCACCACACACTTGGGAAAATAAGTCCTACATATTCAAAAAAATTAAGTAGGAGATTTTGGTAATGGTTCAGATCATAGAAGGGAAATCACAAGGTAGTTCGTGACTAATTCCATATGACTGGTAGAGATAGCAGTGGGTGTGGGGAGTGCTCTCTAGGGGCTGGAGAAGGTCTAGAAAGCTTGGAAAGGAAGGAGGGAGGTCGAGGAGAGGAGGAGGCTGCATTGGATCTGGATCTAGAGGGGTCCAGCACTGATGGGTACATGGGAGGAAGAAGAGAGCATTTCTGGTGAATGTAGCAGCTTGGGAAGATGAGAAATGGCTTGGTTTGAAGGTGAGCAGAAGGAGATGAGGCTGGGCAGAGGCATGTGGCCTTCAGGCCTTCAATATGCAGGGATAGAGGGAGTGTGTGTGTGTGTGTGCACGCATGTGCTCCAGTCCAAGTTCAGGGATAGGAGGATACGGGCCCAGGGTCCCTTAGGGAACTCTTGTAAATCCTAGTGGGAATGACGAAGAATTGGTTGACGGCCGTACATCTTAATCTTAAGCAGAGGTCTACAGCCTGTGCTCCAGAAATGTCCTCAGGAGCAGGAAAGGAAGTCAGAGGAATGCTAGCCATTCCCCCACCATTGTTCTATTTGAACATTTTTCTTCTTAGGCATGTTAAATGTCTGGCCATTCAGCAGGTATTTATGAGTTCTTATTCTGGTCCAGAAGCTGTTCTAGGTGCTATGGTTACAGAAGGGCAAGAGAAAGGTAAAATCCCTTGCCACATAGACCTTCTGTTCTGGGAGAGGGGGAGGGACCATAAACAATCAGGTTATGTATGGGGCCAGGTGATAAGGTGGAGGTAGAGCCCTAAGCAGGTAAAAAGATACGATGTGCTGGGGGCAGGTGGAGGGAAGCAGTTGAGGGGAGGGCTGGGATTTTAAATGGGGTGGTCACTGACTTGCCCTGCCCCTGGGACTTAAAAGGCAGCAAAAGAGAGGTGTGGGGCCAAAGGGAAGGAGACCAAGCCAGATCCTGCAGGATCTTGAATCCCAGTTGATCCTCTTCCACCCACTGGTGGCTTCGGCTCTAGGCAGCAGGGAGCCTTTGAGTGTGCTTGAGCAGAGGAGTGCCATGTATGGTAAGATACCCCTGATGACTTCGTAGAGGATGGGATATAGGGGGCTCCAGCAGAGAGGCTGGGCGGGAGGCTGAGATTCCAGATGACCAGGGCCTAAAAAAGCCCACTAGTTTCACACCTCTGACTTTAGTACAGTGGGGCAGGGCTAGGAAGTAAGAGCCGTGGGGCAGGGGTGAGGGGGATAGCAGGTACTGGCAGAAGGGGGGTGATGGCAGAGTTTAGGTTGGAGGGGGAATGATGAGAAATGCACTGAAGTGTTCTCAGAATTTAGGGCATAGGGTCAGTTCAACATTCTTGCTGTGACTTTTCTTTATTTTAGAATAATACAGCGCTTAAGAGTGTGGGCTCTGGGTTTGACTCCTGCCTAAGTGACCTTGGAAGAGTTACTTAACCTCTCTGTGCTTCAAGCCCCACACCTGTAAAATGAAGATAAAGAAGTATTTACCCGGGGCGCCTGGGTGGCGCAGTCGGTTAAGCGTCCGACTTCAGCCAGGTCACGATCTCGCGGTCCGTGAGTTCGAGCCCCGCGTCAGGCTCTGGACTGATGGCTCGGAGCCTGGAGCCTGTTTCCGATTCTGTGTCTCCCTCTCTCTCTGCCCCTCCCCCGTTCATGCTCTGTCTCTCTCTGTCCCAAAAATAAATAAAAAACGTTGAAAAAAAAATTAAAAAAAAAAAAAAAAGAAGTATTTACCCTATAGGTGCATTTTTGACAGGATGAAATCGGCTACTGAATGTAGAATGCTTGGAACATTACCTGGGGTACAGGAAGTACCATGCAGAAGGTGATTTTCCGGTGGAAATCCTTTGTAAAGTCATTCATTCAACCACTGCTTCTGTGTCTATGGTGTGCCAGGTGCTGCACTAGCCATGCTATCTTATTTCATCTTTGCAACAACTGCCCGAGATAAGCATTGTCAACCACATCTTGTAGATGAGCAAGCTGAGGCTCAGAGACACTAAGATCTGCCCAAGGTCACACAGCCAATAAGTAGCAGAGCCAGGATTTGAGAGGTTTCCCTCCCCCCGCCCCCACCGTCTGACATTAAAGTACCTTTTATAAGAACTGTTATCCCAGGAGTGATCTGTTATGTAAATGTATACTGACATATAGGCTACATCAGTCTCCCTTGGTATGTGGTGCTGACATGGAGCCTTGGGGAACATAGAGGCATGGCCAACTCCCCAGGTCCGCCAGGGGCCGCGTCAGAGGTGAGACCCTGGGCCGGAAGTCAGAGTTGCACATGGGTGAGTAAAAGTTAGCACCTTCCCCCAGTGACTCATCCTCACAGGCCTTATCAGAGCTTTTCAGCCACCTGGAGAGTCTGTCTGAGACCTGTCTTGGTTGATTCAGCCCCTGGTGTGCTGGAGGAGCAGAGTCTGATGGGTTTAAATCCCAGCTCCACCACCCCTCAGCCATGTGAGACAGAGATAGGAGGGAATTTCTCTGTGTCTCAGTTATGTTCTCTGCAAACCCTTGTAGGGATTTTGTGAGAGTTAAATTAGGTTGGCCATGCAAAGACTCAGAACTCCCTGGCCCCAGCAAGCTCTAAGAGTTAGCATTATGTGAATTATTATCTTATAATGTTATAAAAGTCTCCTGTGACCTCTGAGGCCAGAATAAAATGTCCCATCCCCTCTGGATGATCCCTCCAGTCACATTTTGTTTTGCCTTGTTATGTAAATGTGAGTGTAGCTCTTTGCCTGACCGGGAGTGCTTGAGACCAGGGAATAGGTCTTCGTGGTTTTTGTTGTTGTTGTTTGTTTGTTTGTTTGTTTGTTTTTAAATCCCTGGAGACTTGTCCCTTGTCCTAGATGATGTTGAAGGAAGTTTGCCAAATGGAAAGGGTTCCTAGTTTTCCACTTCCCTCGCAGCCGCTTACTCTGACCTGCAGACCCCACTTCCCAGGATTATGGACAATGTCTGATATTTCGAAGGGTGCTTTACGGTTGGCCAAGCACATTCACATTCATACTTTATCCAGTCTTCAGCGTTTTTCCCTGTGACCATTGACTCTTATCCCCATTTAATGGGTAAGGAGACCGAGCCTCTGCAGGGTTGGGTAATCTGTCCACAGATTCTCAGGCAGAAGGTAACAAACAGGTGTCTCCCTGCCCATCCCAGGAAGCCTTGGTCTGGAGGCTCAGATTGACCAAGCCTCTCCATGAATTCCCCTGTGCCCTTCTCCTGAGGAGAGCTGGGAGGAGAACTTTACACAGTTTCCTCCTCCTCCTCCTCCTCCTCCTCCTCCTCCTCCTCCTCTTCCTCCTCCAGGTCCTGTTACTTCCAGAAAAGCACACAACAGTGGGCCTGAGCTGAGCCAGCGATCGGAGTTGCTTAAATCCCCCCCACTCCCATTTCCCTTCCCCGTGGGTCTGAGGCTCAGCTGGGGCTCTGGGCTTGCGGGGAACAGAGACAGTGGGGAGGGTGTTGTAGCTTGTAGCATTTGGAGCCATGCCTAGAGCACAGACAGTCCTTGGAGGAACCTGCAGCTGGAGGCGGAGGAGGCTGGCACCTGTGCTTCTCCCAGGAGGAGGAGTGGGGCTAGCTGCAGGGCCCAGAACCGTGTTCAGGGTGCAGGGGAGCCTCCTGGGGGTGTCACAGGAGAGATGCTGGGGGCAGTGGCAGAGGCACTTCCTTTCTGGGAGGCAGACAGGCAGATGATCCTTCCAGCAAGGTGGGACGAAGCCCAGGGCTCCGGGACAGACTGTAATCCAGACCTACGAAACTCCAGAGCTATTGCTTAAGTGGAAGAATCTTCTGTTCAGTTTAGCCTAATAAGCAGTTATTGAGAAGTACCTATAATGTCCCAGCCGATGTGGGGAATACAGAGTCAGTGAACCAGGGACCCAGCCCTGTGAGGAGCTCAAGTCCTACAGCTCCCTTTTCACCTCTTCTCCCTCCTGGGAGCCTTGAATGTTGGGTGGCAGTGGGGATACTTCCGTGCACGAGGCTGCATTCAGATTCCTGGCGTCCCAGAGCTGAGGCTAGAGTTTGGGCCTGGCCGGTTGGCAGGGCAGCGCGGGCAGGGAGCTGGCAGATCACCTGCTCGTCGAATTGGGTGCCAGGTCTGCTGTGGGGACAGAGGGGTTATTGGGCCTTTACGGTTGGGATCCCTGGTTCCCTCCAGGATTGTCATATGACCAAAGGAGCAGACACAGGAGTGTCTCTGGGGTGTGGGTGAGAAAGATTGTAGGTGGAATGACCTCTAAGACCATGGCTCCGGTGGCCCATCCCTCCCTCAGGCCAGTCCCCCTTCCTTTCTTCCTCCAGCCCGGTCAGTCTCTGCTGCTATGCGCGGCCCACCTGCCTGGTCATCTGCGCCTCCGGCTCCTTGCTTCGGTTTTTCTGGTCTGCGTCTCCATCTCCTAAGGCCTGGATCAGCCCTGCCTATTCCAGAAAGGCTTTCTAAACTCTCTCAGCCAAAACTCCCCTTCCTTTCTCCATGCGCCTCCCGGGTGGAGAGCCAGCAGCCCCGAGCTGAGCTCCGCATTTACATGTCATGTAATGTGTTCTGAGCACCTACTAGACAGCAGGCAGCACAGCGAGGCCAGGACTTCGGAGTCTGACCGGCCTGGGTGTATGTTCTAGCTGGGTGACTTGGGGCAGGTGCTCTGATTTTGGAGTCTCAGTTTCCTCTTCTGAGCTTGAGGATGTGGTCCCCACCTCACAGGGAAGTTGTAAGGTTCTGCTGAAATAATCCGTGCAAAGTACTTAGCATGCAGCTCTTGGCTCGCAGTAAATGGCTCTCACGTGGCAGCCTTTAACAGTCTTTGCCATGTATTGTTTTGTTTAATCCATACCCTGACTTTAAAAGGTAGATCTCAACCCAGAAAGAGGGACAAATGAACCTACGTGCTGAAATGAGTCGTCCAGCGTCTCAGGACACATGGGCACTGAGGCTGGCATTGGGGGGGGCCACAGTGTTCTTTCTACTGTCTCTGCTTCCCACATCCAGCCCCGTTTCCCTCACTTTTGGGTATTCTTCACAGCCTCTGCCAGGGCACTCAGCAAATGTTGATTGAATGGTTGTTTTCCTGGCTGGTTTAAAGAGAACCAGGTTGGGGTGGGAGTGGGGGGAGGGGGGAAATGGGACCCTCTCGAGCATTCCAGCCCCTTTCAGATTTGTAGCTGACCCAGCAGAACCCTCCAGTGTACTGCCTGCCCCTCTAACACCAAGCAGAGCTGTGTAGCCTGCACCTAGCCCAGTGCGTGAAACCAAATCATGCCCTGAGGGAAAATCAGCCGGTTCCTTCTGATTTATTTATTTTTAAATAGCAGAGCTATTTATACGGCAAAGCTTTGAAAAGAAAAAGAGAAGTAAGGGAAATACCTGCCTGGATAATCCCCTGTGACTTGGGGCTGCTAGAAAACAAAAAGAATGGCCGTTAGCTGGCAGATGGGCTCCAGGCAGCATGTGGCGTTGTGAAATGTGTGCCTGTGAGGGTCAGTGGGAGAGGCCTCTTGGGAATGGCTTAGCCAAGCTCCCCCACGCCCACAGGTGCAGCCCTCACCTGGCCAAGGCCACTCTGCTCCACCTTACTGTAGTCAGGGCGACATGTTGGAAGCTACCTTCTCCGGCTGAGTCTCCGTCTGAGTCTCCGTCTGTACCAGCTGGCGTTTGTGTCTCCATAGTCCTCACTCCGCTGGTTGTTTCCTTTTATTGCCTGTGCCGACTTCGGTGTCGGGCTCCGGGGACCTCGCGTGCTGGTGTGCGTGTTCACCCCACGGCTAACGGCTGCAGGAGACGGGGAGGCGATCAGTGTGTTTTTGTTCTTTGTTTTTGCTCCCAGGCCGGGGTTTTGGTTTTTGTTGTTGTTGTTTTCTGTTTCTCTAAAACTCTTGAAACCGCATGTGGAGATAGAGCTTCCTTTCCTGGAGGGAATCGAGAGGCTGCTGTTAGGAGGCCTGGGGTACAGGAGACTGTCTTTGGTGATGGCCCAGAAGGCGGTGAGACAACGGGATGGGGTTTAGCACAGGACTGCACCTGTAGCTGCACCTGGTAAGCCAGCATCTCTTGGGAACGGTGACTGAGAAAAAAAACAAAAACAAAACCCCAGAACCCACAGAACTCTCCCCGGGATCTAACAGGTGTGGCCTGGCTAAAACCCCCGGAGACATGCTGTCTCCATAGCATCGCACTGCGGCTCTTGGAGATGAAAATAACTCATGTGCAGAGAAGGAAACGTGCCCAGGGACTCACTCCGGATATCCACGATGCTACCTGTCCTGTCAGTACCTTATGGCAGCCCCTTCCTCTGGGAAGCTGTCTCTGGGCAGGGGTGGAGGGTGGGTGGTAGATGAGGGGGCAGTGGCCCAGGACCATCTTGCTTGGGTGGTCTTAGCACAGGGGTGAGAGGCAGCAGAGGGGCCTGTGTGGGGAGGTCTCAGGCTCAGGACCAGAGCGTGCTGAGGTGGCGGCATGGCGGGCGGACCAGGCATCGGGCACGAACACTGTGACCTTGCTGAGTTAGACATCCAGCTTTCTGCGTCTCCGTTTCCCCAACTGGAAAGTGGGTCAGATGAGCATCCAGCTCCTAGGACTGTGCTGAAAGTTCAAGGCGATTGCACCAGGGAAAGAGCCACATGTTGAAGGGCTCAGTGTGGTTTCCCTTCTCTTACTCCCCTTCCTTCCTCCCCCGAAGAGTTGTTTCAAGCAACTCCCTGGAGTTGTATTTTCCCCTGAACCACAGTGAAGCCCATGAAAATGCTCATGGCGAGGAGGACCCACGTCTGAGCCTGGGTTCCCATCCACGAATGCCAGGACTGGGCTGTTCACATGTTTGGTTCTGGCATCTTCCTCTGCCAGGAAAGGCATTGGTCCAGGGGCTTGCAGAGGCCTCCTTTGACCTCAGTTTGCAGAGACACCTTGCTGCACATGTTTGCTTTTCCTTGGCTGCCTGGGGCTCCCTGAGAGTGTGCAGCTGGCTTTACTTCCTGGGTGGGATTTAGCGATGATAAAGCGGCCAGTTGCTGAGTGCTATTGTTAGTTGAGACTCTTGGTTTCAAGTGACAGGAGCCCAACTTGAATGAGCTTAAGCAAAAATGGGATGCCTTGGAAGGTTCTAGTGGAGATTTAAAGACCCAAAGGAAATGCTGCAGAATCCAGCCCTAGGGAGAGAGCAGGTGACCTCCAGCATCCCTGCTCAGCAGTCCATGGCTGCAGGCAGCTCCCAGCTGACCCTGCACACACTTCCATGCATTCTGAGGACTGGGCCTTTCCCAGGTTTTTCAGATTAGAACCTGGCCCAACTTGGAGCAGGTACACACCCTTTGTACTCAAGATTGTGGCCAAGGAGTAAAGGTTCTTTGATGAACCTGTCTTGAGTCCCATGCCGATCTCTGTGGCTGGGGAGTGGGAGGTGGGGTGGAATCTGTATTGGAACAAAGGGAGAAGGATGCTTGTAATATTAGTAATTAAGAATAATGCTAACTTTTCTTTTTTTTTTTTAATTTGTTTTTAACGTTTTTATTTATTTTTGAGACAGAGAGAGACAGAGCATGAAGGGGGGAGGGGCAAAGAGAGAAGGAGACACAGAATCGGAAGCAGTCTCCAGGCTCTGAGCCATCAGCCCAGAGCCTGACGCGGGGCTCGAACTCACGGACCACGAGATCCGTGAGATCGTGACCTGAGCTGAAGTCGGACGCTTAACCGACTGCGCCACCCAGGCACCCCAATGCTAACTTTTCTTGAGTGCTTACTTTGTGCCAGACATTCTTCTAAGGTCTTTACCTACGTAAACTCATTTAATCGTTGCAATCAATCCCACTTTCTATGCTAGGGAGCTAAGGCACAAAGAGGTTAAGCAATCTGCCCAAGGTCCCATGATGAGCTAGTAGGGAGAGCTGGCATTGCACCCGAGCAGAGGACTCCAGATGTGCTCCTAACCACCCGCTCTAACCCAGATGATACAATGCATAGACGTCACCTCCAAGCACTTTGAACTACACACCTGGGCTGCATTGTTAACAGCAATACCTCACTTGTTCTTCACAACCACCCTGCGGAGTGGGTACCAACAGGAGTCCCATTTTTAGATAGGAAACTGAGGCTCACAGAAATTATGTGACTTGTCTACGACCATCAGACTCCTTGAAAGTGGCAGAGCTGGGGTAGGAGCCCAGGCTTGCCTGGTTCCAGGATCTGAGCTCCTGGACCACTTCCCTGGGCAGCCTTGGCATTCAGGTGCTTCTCTTGCTCCGGTGACTGTGATGGAGAGCGGACCTGGGTCAACATCTGAGCCTTCATCCTTTGTCCAGGGGGTGGGGGTGGGGCTGGGGTATGGAGACCTTGGCACACCGATGAGGGGCCACCTTGGTGGTTCTGGGCCAGCCAGTCTTGGTGCATCTCACACTAACTTACCCCAAGGGGTTCTTGGACAAGCCTTACATGCCTCTGACCTCTGGATTTCTTCATTCCTTCATTTGACAAGTATTGATGGAGTGTCTGGTGGTCCCAAGTGCTTGGGGTCCCCCAGTGAAGACCCTGACGCGATGGAGCTAGAGCAGAGGGAAAGGTCCCCTGAGGTACGCTCATGTCCCTTGAGATCATGAGGCTACTCGAATACGGCAGGACATCTTTGCTGCACCACCCAAGTCAGGTCCGCAAGGGCCTGGAGACTTCGTGCCTCTGCTTGGGACTGGTGAGGTGGCAGGTGTCAGAGGAGACGTCGTTCCCTCGTTCTGTTACAAAGGGACGCTTGTGTCAGGGAGCACACATGGGCATGGCATCAGGCCAGCTCCCCTGGGAGTCCCAGGCTGCTGTGGCCAGTGCTGATCGCATCCCCAGGTAAGGCTCTTGCCTGTGCCATGCCTCAGTTTTGCCCTCTGTGATGTGACTGTACTTCCTGCCCTACACGGTGGCTGGGAGGATTGTCTGAGATAGCACGTGCTAACTACCCATCACAATGCCCGGGCGCAGATTAATCCTTTAGATTCGTCTTTTAATAACCGACTAGCTTTGTAGGTGGCTCTAAAAGTCAGGGCCCATAGAGGGGGGCAGCTAAAGGGTCTTTGGTGAGGAGTCACCAATTAGGTCCAGTTTCTCATTCTACAGATGAGGAAACTGAGGCCCCTTGAGGGGAAGGGAGGTGCTTGGCCCTAGTACCTTCTGGTTTAGTGGATTTAAGGGGAGTTCGAAGTGTGTTTAACTGTTGGTCAGGCAGAGGGTTTGAGTTCGTCCTTGGGTTGGCTGGATCGCAATGTGCCCAGGCCTGTGTGGGAATCTGACCCTCACAGACTGGTCCAGAAATGCCCACCTGCATCCCACTGTGTGGACAGTCCAGTGTGCTTCCCTTGAGAAGCAGGTGGCAGATAAGGGGAGCCCTCCGGCCTCTCTGAGCCTACAGCTCAGGCTGATAGAATGTGGGTGAGGCAGGCTGGCCTGTTTGCCAGCCACCACGTTCCAAACGGCCCGAGAGGTGTGGCTTGATAACGATGATCATGATGGGCATGGTTGTAGCCTCTGCCCAAGTGGCTGCCCTGGGAGCTCACCACGGCTGTCCTAGGACCCCTCCCACCTCGGTGTGGTGGGAAAGACCACGAGCAGAGGGTCAGCCTGCCCTGGTCTTAAATGCCACAGAGCCGTGGCAGGGGCTTTCTGCTCTCCAGACCTGTCTTCCTGTATGTGAGGAGCTACGGAGACGGACCACGTCTAGTCGAACAGTGTGCGTTCAATGCATGGTTAGTGCTCAGTACATAGTAGCTACTTTCCTATTCATAGTCTGAGAATTCCCGAAAGTGAGCTCAAGTCCCAGGTGCTTAACACAGTTCATTGTGCATAGAGAGAACACATGTGTGATTATGGGGGCAAGGAGGTCCACACCCCTGTTGAGCGAAGTGTGCCTCTGTCTCTGGAGTATGTGTGTTGCCTCTGACACATCTCAAACTTCTCATCTTAACTTTTGAGGCTACCTCTCAGGAATTTGGAGTAGTCAAAGTAAATCCTTAGAAATGTTTTCTAACCCTGGGCTCCATTTCCAAACAGGTGTAGAGGTATTTTCTGCAGAAGTGGTAGGATGTGACCAAACCATTTGGGTGGTCATCGGAAGCCAAGATAATTGTTTAGGAAACTCAGCCATGATCAGATGGTCCACTTTTATAACTTCCTAGTTTATGTAGTGTTTTGGATCCTTTCCACCTTGGGAAATGTGACAGATTTCACGCTGGTGACTTATTACCAAGTTTTTACACCAGCTTGACTTACTTTCAGCGTGTCTTCAGCTTAGAAATTCTGGCACTTTCTGTTTCTACTAAAGTAATCTTTACCATCTTACTTTCTCTGCAAGTCTTCAGGTAGAGATGTGATTAAACCCTTAGGGTGCCCAGACAGTGGACACAATGGAATTTGTTTAACCACCTTGCAATTCCTTTATTCATATGCAAAACTTGGAGCACAGAGAGAAATCCTCTGTGCATTTCCTCTAGTTGGGTAGTGTTACTACAGGGCAAAGTACACAACCTGGGGGACCTCTTAGCAGGGAGAAGATATGAGGCTGTAATGTAAGATAATGTAACTGACATTCATTGCCGGGCTCTTGTTTTTAAAGGAACATGGCAACCTGTGCGTGGCTCTTCCTGCAAGATGACTTTAGTCACTGCGATGCCTAAGGATCAAGTAAGTCTCTTTTCTACCATTGGGTTGACCTTGGGGAGCTGGCGTCAGGCTTCAGAAAGGTGTAAGGGCACCTGCACTCTTTCTTTAAACCCAAGTGAATTGTGATCCGGTTTGGAGAAGCAGTGGCTGGTGAAGGCCTCCGTTCCCACACCCCGCCCCCCCTCCCGCCCTGTCTCTGTCTTTGCCCCACAACCGACAACCACCCCACCATTGCACAGCCCTCCATGCTGTCAGAGGAGGGAGGGAGGCGGGGCTTGAGACTGAGATGTGGCTGGGACCTAAGTCAGTGGTCTTTGGGCAGGGGGACACTCTGCCCCTTCTCCCCTTAGAGCAGCAGCTCAGATGTCCCGACTCCAGTCCCAGTTCTGATGGCATTTCCGTCTCCTGCTGGCCCAGATGTGTGCCAAGGCAAGAATCTGGCTGGGCAGCTCCTGCAGGGAGTGACTGCACAGCACTCCACCACTTGTCCAAGATTTGAAAATGTGATTGCGGCATCTTCCTCTGCTTGGCTTCCCTTCTTAGGAGAACAGACCTGTTTACCTCTTTCTGTAGATTTGGCAAGTCTACGGAGGCAGGCTTGGGGGCCTGGGAGGCTTGGTGTGGGCAGGAATCAAAATGACTGATTGGCATAGTCACCCTCAGGAACTGTCTTGGGAGCCCCCACTGCTCTCCCCAGCTCTGCTCTGTTCCCCTGCTCTGTCTCTATGCGCTGCCAGAACCTCCCAGAAGACAATCTGAACATCACTGTCCCGGTGGCCTTCAAGGCCCCCTCCTGTTAGACCTCAGCCTCATTTTCTGCCTCTCTCCTTTGCCCTGACTTCAGTCCCACAACTCCTGGAATAGGCGTCCACATCTGGGACATGCCATTCCTTCTAGAAGCTTCCCTCCCTTCTCCAGGCAAAGTTGGCGCCTCCTCCTCCTCTCCACTCCCATAGTGCTTTGTTCAGACTGCAGGTGCATGACCGGCCGAGTTAAGGTTTGCTCACTTGTTTGTCTCACTCCCTAGCTGTGGGAGCCTTGAGAGCAACGACCCATCCTCCAACCTTCCTGTCCGAGCCAGGCAGTGCCATCCTGGAGGCCCAGTATTGGGCACGTGGCAGGGCGTCGGCAGCTGTTTGTTGACTCAAGGAATTCAAACCCCAAGATTTCTTCAGGGCTTTGTGGCTCATGAAGCTCTACCGCAGTGTCTGGTGGGAACCTCACTCCCTGGGAGGAGTGGTCCAATCAGCCTCACGTATTTTATAGACCTGGAGACAGAGGTCTGGGCAGTCAGCTAACTTGCTCCCGCCCTGGCTGCAGCACATAAGAACCAGGACGCTTGTCTCCTATGGCCAGGCTAGTCTGGTTTCTGTAATACTGAATTTTATAATTAGAGAGAACCCAAGAGCTTATTTAGCACAAACACCTTATTACCAGATAGGGACACTGAAGCCTGGCCTGAAGATACTTTCTCAAAGTTACCTACCTAACTGGTGCCAAATGGAGAATTGGAACGTGGGCCCTGGACTTCCAGTCTGGCATCTTTCCTCTCCTCCCCCTTCCTCCTCGGCCTCCCTTCCTTATGTAGACACCAGAGAACATTTTGGGACTATCATTCTGCAGTACCAGGATGGTGAAGGACTTCTAGAATGCCCTGAGTTAGAGGGAACATAGGGAAGAATAGAACTGGCCCTGCCTCTAGGGGCTTCCCTGGAGGTGTGAGACTGGGGTGGGTCCTGGTGGAGGGGGACAGGGGGAGGAGGGGATCAGAGAGCATCATTGCCCAACCCAAGGCTGGAGCAGGGTGGGGGAGGGGCAGCAGGCAGCCAGGTCTGGGCATTTAGAGGCTGGCCTGGGGGGCACTGAGGAGCTATGGGAGGTGACATCCTAAACAACAGACCAGGAAGGGGTTGGCTGGACCTGGGAAAAGCTACTGCAGGAGTTCTGATTCTTAGTGTCCTGGCAAAGAGGTCCTGATAAGACCATCTGCTGTGGCCTGAGAATTCTGCCTCTTTCCTAGAGAAACAGAATATAGAATGTGTCCCCAGAGAAGGGTCGGGCAATGGGCAGTGAGTTCCATCGTTGTCTGAAATGTATATGGGGAGGGATGTGTATGCCAACTCATTCCTGTTGTGCCCAGATGAAGTTTTGTTTCTGACTGACCACACTTCCAGGTGGCCTTTCCCCCGCTCTCAGTCATAGGGCTTTCCTGGGTCTTTCATTTACCCAGGCCAGATACAGGGCCAGGCAGGTCCTGAGTCCTCTGTTTATACTCTGCCCCTTCTTGCACCTTCTGGGGCATACCGACCGGAGACTGGGACTGACCACAGGCTCCATCTCTGCTTGGCAGATTGAAACATAACCTTTGCCCAAATTACAGGAAATGTGAGTTTTGCCACAGAGGTACCTCGGGTTATTTTCCAAATATGGCCAGGTCAGAAGCTTCTCTAGGGCAGGAAAAGCATGTGGCTTCTCTCATTATTGTTTACACCTCAGGTTTACTTGGACTTTCCATTTTAAAAAGATCAATTTCACGTTCATAATAAGGCAGGAGGATTCATTCCCATTTTGCAGATGAGAAAGTTAACTTAATTTTCTACCTTGCCCAGGGTAGTATAGCCACCTAAGGTCTGAGCTGGGACACTGCCCGGGCCTCCTGTTTATAAATTCCATGATCTTTCGAAGCTGCTAAGCTCCAGCCATATGTAAATCCTTGGAGGGCATAGGACTTCAGAGGAGCCCAGTAACTGTTTGTTGAATGAATGAACTTTGGCTCTTTTGGGGAGGCAGGCGGGAGGCACTCTCCACCATAAACGGATCCTCTTGGGCAGCAAAGGGAACACTACCCGGTGAAGTATTTGCATTTCTTGCCATGATAAGGAGCTGGTGAGTTCTCTTCTCACTCAGCCTCACCTCCAGGAACTGGGTCATGCACACTGAATAATTAATTCCTTGAATCTTTTACTCTGAGCTTCCTCCTCCTGACGTTGAGGTGAGCTGTCCAACATGGGTCTTTGAAAGGTCCTTGGCAGAGGCAGATCCTAGCGTTGTAATAAACATTCAGATGATCCATCTAATTGCTCACAATGACTGTTCTTGACCTAATCAGGCCAGGTTTCCAGTGGGTTAATTCCATCTGCCACTTTTCCCCACTGACCTCCTTTAGACCGAGGAAGAGGGAACCTTGTGATCATCTTAGATATTCAGGTTTCTGTAAGACAGGAGGGCTCACCCCTCCCTTCTCACTGACCTCTAAGCTCCTCAAGATTTTGTGGCAAGGGCTGGAGAAAGAACAATTAAACCATGTCAGCTTGGGAAGGAATGCATGGGGGGTCAGGGAGACAGTTATCAAAATATCTTCTGGGCCTGCTCTTCCCCTAAGTGGCACTTGGGTCATGTTTCTTAGAGTCTGTAGGGGATCCAACTGGCCTCATTAGAGTACCCTAACTAGGTCTTGAGGTCAACGGAGTAGAGTGGAAAAAAGAGTGGGCTGAGGCCAAGACCCACGTTCTAGTATTGATTGTCCACAGCTTAGCTGCATGGCGTTGGGCCACTCAGAACTTCACCTGTCCCAAGAGTTATTAAGGAGATAAGGGAGGCATCGAGGGTTGGGTAGCATCTTAAGGAGCTTCCTGGAATTCTGTGATTTTTCAGTGCTCTCTCTGTCCTTGTGATTAGCTCTGTCACCTTCTCCAGGTCACCTCCTCCTAATGTGGCTGGAGATTGCTTCTGTAGACACTTTTCTCCTGGCCTTCGTAGCCTCTCCCCTACCCCACCCTGGGACATACCAGAGTACAGATAAGAACTGCCTATTGCTTCCCTAGTCTCTTGCCAAGCACCTTGGGGAAAGTCTAATGTTTTGATAGAGAGTTGGGAACCCAGGAGGTGCAGGTGGTATTAGAAGGGAGTGAGAAAAGTCTTTGAGTGGAAAGAAGCCAGCCCAGATGACCAGGGGTTGTTGGAATAGCCAAGCTCTGAATGCCACAAGTTACCTGGAGTTGAGTTGTTTGACCAGAGAGAGCAGATGAGTCCTTAAGAATACGGCCTTGGGGCGCCTGGGTGGCGCAGTCGGTTAAGCCTCTGACTTCAGCCAGGTCACGATCTCGCGGTCCGTGAGTTCGAGCCCCGCGTCAGGCTCTGGGCCGATGGCTCGGAGCCTGGAGCCTGTTTCCGATTCTGTGTCTCCCTCTCTCTCTGCCCCTCCCCCGTTCATGCTCTGTCTCTCTCTGTCCCAAAAAAAAAAAAAAAAAAAAAAAGTTGGGAAAAAAAAAAAAAAAAAAGAATACGGCCTCAAGTGTCTCCTCTTCTTGGCCAGCCAGGCTCTGTGCTCAGGACTGACCAGACACTCTGGAGCAGTAAAGTTCTAGTGTTGGTAGAAGCCTGCTCAGTGGGAGCTAAGAGATGTCTCAGATGGATAACTAGCACAGAAAGGGGAAGAGCTGAGAAAGGTGGGGTTGCCTCTAGGATTTATGATCTTAGTGTGTTAAAGCTGGGAAGAACCTATAGAACATGGAATCGAATTCTTCTGTTGTATGGGTAAAGAAATTGAGGCCCAGAGAGAGAACTTACCAAGACCCAGAAAGCAAGCTAGTGGGAGAATGGAGATGAAGGCCAGGTCTCCCGATTCCCAACTTTGGGAATCAAAAACATCATATGAGGGGCACCTGGGTGGCTCAGTCGGTTAAGCGTCAGACTGGCTCAGGTCACGATCTCACGGTTGGTGGGTTCGAGCCCCACGTCGGGCTCTGTGCTAACAGCTGAGAGCCTGGAGCCTGCTTCGGATTCTGTGTCTCCCTCTCTGCCCCTCCCCTGCTTGCTCCCTGTTTCTCTCTCTCCAAAATAAATAAACATTTAAAAAAACAACATCATATGAAGTGGCTTTCCCCCCAGCGCCCTGCTGCCTCCTCACATGGTTCCAGCCACCACACTTTCCACTTCTCTGTTTGACCCTGTGCTTGATTGTCTAAGGTGTGAGCAGGGCCCCACTGCTGCCACCTCATTGTTTATTGGGGGCCTAATAAAACCTGGGTGCAACCGCTCGGGGAGGTGGAGGCTTCTTCTCATGTGCGGGCTGTTTGGCTTGTACTTAGTGACTTACCACTGTTGAGCCAGCATTATTCTGTTTTATGGCGTGTCTTGGGGTGAAAGGTTAATTTAAGACCGGAAACGAAGGCTCGGATCTGCCAGCCTCGGCAGGAGTGGCCTCTTGTGGGTTTGCCACTCAGACGCAAATCACCTTTGTTGCTAAGCAGGCCTCGTCCTGAGAATCTGAAGCTAAGGGTGTGGATTGAGTGTGCAGCCTGCCCTGTCTCTTACTCTGAGAGAGGCCACTTTGGGTGGCAGGCTGGCCACCTTATCATCATGTTAATGGCCCATGAACTGGCACGGAAGCCATTCACTTTTTTAAAGTAGGACCCCACTTGTTTTCACGTTTCCTCCTGAGCTCCATGACACGAGTGGGCACAAAGTTGTGTGTGTTACCTTGTCTGTTCCCCTCGGCAGCCCTCTGAGAGGTGGCCATACTTGTACTGAGAAGGAAACTGAGGCAGACACAGGCTTCTGAACTCACAGGGGCCAGGGCTCAGAGGCTGACCCCGCCACCTGTTCTCGTTCCACATCTCAAGTGGCCTCTCTGTTAGCACCGAGAGGGGAGGGCTGGGGCTAAATGGGCCGGGCGTTGATTGGGGCGACCAACATTTATTATGCGGTTTCTGAATGCCGGGTCCTGGGCTGGGTTGTGGGGATGCAGGGGTGAGTAAGCCCTAGTCCCTTTATTCCCAGGAGCTTGTGCCTTGGCCTGACAGCAGGACAGGTGCATACGAAGTTACAGCCGCCATTCTAACTGTTGTCATAGACACATCAAGTGTTCTGGAAGCACTGAGAAGAGAGCCTCACACAGAATACCTGCACTGAGCACAAGCTGGGGGACTTGGGAATTGAAGGATGAATAGGAGATTACTAGGTAGATAGGAAAGCAGGCTTCCAAGAAAATGTGTGGTGGTATGAAAGGGCTTGATGCAGGACTCACAAGTAAAGAAGAGTTTTCTTCTTCGCTGAGGGTGGAAGGGGTGGGACATTTAACTGAGAGATAAGCTGGGGGAGGAGGGGGCGTGGTTGGCACCAGAAGGTTAAGGGCTTTTGTGAAACACTTGCTAACTCTGTAAGAGTCGTTGAAGGAAACCTCAGTAGGGACCAGCGAAGATTCTCCAGATATGAATTCTCCAGGCACCTGAAGTACCTTTCCCTGTAGACACGTGCACGAGGCTTGTTTTCAGACTGTGTCCATTTTTTACCTCTTGTGTGTCACGCACCAGTGGAGGTGTTTATTGATAGGGCGAAGGCATCAGAATGGGACCGGCCACACTGACAGTTCATGTGTAAAATGTCTCAGATTCCTCTTGCCAAATAAGCTGATAACAAACACCCTTGTGAGTTCATGCGCAGACTGTCTCTCCAGGGACTGCTTTGCATTCCAGACAGGGCCACACAATCTTTCTGCAGGAGCTGGGGCTGGAGTGAGAAGGCTACTTAAAAATAAAGACCAATGAAAATATATCGCTGTTTTTAAAGATGATATTTACAAGGCAAAAGGATCCAGGAAGCAGATGATTTGCCATGAGAGAGAGCAAGAATCTTTAAAAATATCAGCTCTTTAGAGTGGGAGGAGTCACGGGGAGAGAGAGAGAGAGAGAGAGAGAGAGAGTGAGTGAGTGAGTGAGTCCTGTGGGAGCCCTGGTCTCTCTCTCCATGGATGAATCCTTGTGGAGGTCTGTCCCAGGAAATCCATTTTGGAAACAGAGCTTTGAGCCTCACTTGTCCTTCATGTGAAAAACCCGAGAGCAATGTGGAGTCGAAGCCTTCACGCCTGCATCGGTCTCTTCTGTAGCTCCTGGGTTTTGTGTTTTTTTGTGTGTGAAGAAAGAGAAATTCCTTTCTGAGACAGCTGCTGCTTATTTTAGCGAATGTGTTTGTCAGAACATGAGCCCAGACACCAAGAGAGGAGTCCAATATCTTTGTTGAGCCAACCCAGCTTTCTTATGTTGGGATGGTAGGACACTGTCTCCCTAACCTCCACAGAAAAATCAGCAGCATGGTCCCACCCGTGATCTTCTCCCTGCACTGATGTCTGTTGGGCTGTGGGGCAGTGAGGGGCAGGGGTCAGGGTAGTCTCTGGTCCTGGAGCGCTAATCCCAGCATCTCTGAGCTCACAGACCATGGCCTTTGTGTGTTCACTGGGAGAGCTGGGTGTCCGTGTCCTCAGAGCCATGGTGCCCTTCCACACAGGTCCACATTGCTCTCTCTGCCAGCCTCGTGGTCATGTGCCAGTGGTGTGGAATAACCTGTGGAATAAGCCAATAATCTCAGGTGCACCTGAGTGGCTCAGTCACTTAAGCATCTGACTCTTGATTTTGGCTCAGGTCATGATCTCATGGTTGGGGAGTTCAAACCCTGCATCACGCTCTGTGCTGACAGTGTGGAGCCTGCTTGGGATTCTCGGTCTCCTCTCTCTGCCCCTCCCCAGCTGGCATGTGTGCATTTTCTCTCTCTCTCTCTCTCTCTCTCTCTCTCTCTCCCTCTCTCTCCCTCTCTCTCAAAATAAATAAATAAACATTAAAAAAAAATCTCAGAGGTCAGTTCATCAGTTTAGTGTCTTTTAGGGACTCGTTCTGCCCTGTCTTATCAGAGAGACCTTTCTGTATTTACTATCTGGAAACTTTATTGGCTTTATAGAACTTTTGGGAAAATAGTTCCCAGGAGGCCTCAGTTCCTCTGCACAAATGAGGAAATGGACCAAACTCTCTCTCTCTCTCTCTCTCTCTTTTCTGCTCAGACATCTAAACTGCTCTCTGATAACAGTGTATTTGACTTGGACAGAGAACCCCCTTGGGTGGGTCCTGCTGGAGTAGAGAGAAACTTTCTCAGAGCTTTCTTGCTCTGCCTCTGGCCCATTCACTCCTCCAAGGTCACATCTGAGAACTTTGCAGCTGTGTTCATTTTCCTGGCACATGGTCATCAGTGTCTGTGGGGAAGGTATGGACAAATAAGTAGGCAGCAAATAAATCCTCCTGCTTTCCAGCAGAAGCGAAAAGGAAGGGAACAGCTCTCAGACTGGGCTGCCAGAGTGCTTTCCACGAAGGAGCATGCCCTCCAGGGAAAACCCCTTTAGTCCTTGGTGCAAAGGGCATCACAGATCTTCCATCCCTAGACTGAACCTAGAGGGAGGGCCAGATGATCTTTAAGCCGCATCCAGAAGTGTCCCCACTCAAGACCAACTCTTGTTTTTAGAGCATAGAACAAATAAACAAACAAACCACAATGACAACAGGATTACCACTGGAAATGCTGGCCCCAAGGAAAGCAGAGTCTGTCCATTCTTCTGGTCACCCCAGCTTGCCCAGCCCACTCCCGCTTGGTGGAATGTCCCGTGCTGGGGCCTCCCAAGAACCTCCTGCTGAGTGTCCCTGTTTGGTCGTGTGTCTTGTCTACAGCACAGGGGATTTCACACTGAAATCACAGATCCTGGCTTCTCAAGTGCGTTGACATGTCCGTAGGCTTTGAACAGCCCATTGGGCTTTTCTGACTCAGGCAGGGCTTACCCAGCCCTGCAGGTGCACACACCTGCTTATAAAGGCTGAATGCAGTTTATAGGTCCCTGTGTGGAGACTGGGGTCAGGGGTGTGGCCGGCTGGTCTGCTAGCTGGGTGGAATGCTTAATGAGAGGAGTGGGCAATCATGTCCTGTGCCCCTGCCCTGGGCATAGCCACACGGAGGCCGGCTGACTGCCAAGGTCCAGGGAGGTGTTATTTACATTGCTAATAACATTCATGACAGTATTAACGACAAAGCAGTATAATTACATATCAGGAAATCGATTCTGAAATTCAAGGTCTATAATTCAAATGAAAAAAATTTGGGAGGCTTTCAAAAGCTAACTCTAAAGGTGTTATAGCATAAGCTGTTCTGTCCCTCCTGAAACAGATCGTTGACTGCTAGAGGTTCATTTATTCAACAAATGTGTAGTGCCTACCTACCAGGAGTGGGCACCTCACCGGCACCGAAATGACAAAGGTAAAAATGAGTAGACGGCTCGTTAATGGCTGAATTCGTCAAATAGGGGCATAATATAAAAAGTCGAATTGTTTGAATCTTTGACACCGATTGAATGCCAGTTGTGTACCCAGAACTGAGCTGGGTACTCTGGGAAATGCAGGGAACCAGACAAAGGACAGTGGCCTTTTCCTTAAGAAGTTTATACATGAGTCACCCAGACAAGATTAATGCACAAAAAATGTGTTGGGGTTCAAGGCTAAATGAAGTGCCAGATAGTCTGGTCTCTGCCCTGTGTACGATCCCTGTGTTATGACTGCTTGTCTCCCCCTGCCCCCACCCCTGCCCAGATGGCAGTTTCTCAGAAGCTGGGGGCGCAGAACTTGTCCACCTGCTCTCCAAAGCGCCTGGCGATGCCCCAGCTAAAGCAGGTTCTCAGTGAATGGAACGAGCAGAACTCTATGTGGGTAGTGATTCCCAGACCTGGCTGGGCCACAGAACTCCCTGGGGAGTCAAAAGCATTCCCCTCCCCCCCACCTTGGCCATCAGGCTACATAGATTCTGTTTGGGAGTGGGGCCAGGAAGCTGTATTTGGAGACCCTTCCTGGTGAATCGATGGTAGAGCCAGGTTGGGTGGCCTCTGGCGTGGACTCCAGGAGGAAAAGAATGCATAGGAAAGAAAGGTCAGTAAGGGGCCAGGAATCTTCTGTGCCTCTGGTGCCACTTCTCTGAGGTTTTCTTCAGGCCGCCTGTCACTCCATCCTGTGTGTCCACACCGCTCAGTGTCACGGCAGCCATTACCCATAATTATTATTGAAATGTGATCCCCTGAGTGGACTGTGCAGTTCCTTTGGGAGACAGGGCACAGTAAGTCTTCAGTTAGCATCGTGGGGCATGCCCCCACTCTAGAGGATGGGTAAGATTGGAGCAGGGCTGGGAGGAGGAGGGTGGAGGCTGGATGTGGAGCACTTCAGGGGCCCACCTGTCTGATGCAGCCACAGGGCAGCGCTAATACCTTTGGGAATCGAGCCTAAAAAGGAAATAGGGGCTGCACCGGAGGCCTGGTGAGCCCATCAAGGGGGTTTACACAGAGGGGTGTAGGGAGCCCTGAGGGCTTTGGGAACAGGGTGGGGGCGGTTCTGGCTGAGAAGTAGAGGCTGGGTGGGAGGCCCCTGCGGTAATCCTGGTGGCGGTAAGATAGAGCAGTCACACTTCGAGCCGCCACATAGCCTGGGTTTTGTAGCCACTCTTGCTTGGGTTTTACCCACAAGCAGTGGTCACTGGGCACCTACCATTGCTAGAGGCACAAATCCCAGGCTCGAGAGCTCACAGTCCATTGAGGCAGGCAGACCTGTAAGTGGATCCACTCAATAGGATGTGTGAAACGATCATCGGAACCTCCACAGGGTACGGTGTGGGGAAGGGGGTGAGTGGAGGCCCGAGCAAGACTTCAAAGGAGAACAGTGCAGCCTAGAACACTGCCTAGCCAAGCATCATTGTGTTTCATCCTCACGTAGCCCAGTGGGGTCAAGACTATTATTATCCCCATTTTATGGATGGGGAAACTGAGGTTCAAAGAGGTTTGGTAACTCATCCAGGCACACATAGCTAGTAAATGGTGTGTCGTGTTTCTAATAAGTCTGCCTGACTCCAGGGTCCAAACTGGGACCCCTGGTACTGTGCTAGCTTTGGTATTTCAGCTCTAGAGCCCCCCAGGTTTTCACCAGATAAAAAAGAATGTGCATGGGCATGTTAGAGACACAGTACAAGCTAAGGCACAGGCAGGGAGTTGTGGAAGAGCCTGGCTTACTAGGGACTGCAGGTGGCTCAGTAAGCCAAGAGTACAGGGAAGGGGAAGCATTGGGGGGCAGGCCAAGGGCAGGCAAGAGGTGAGTCACAAAGGTGGTTTCTGTTTTGCTCTTCTAGGATGTTCAGATTTGGCCCTGAAGATTGTTGGGGGGGTGGGGGGCCGCTGCTGAAGGATGAAAGAGGAACAGATCCTGAGCAAATGTGCGTTTTTGATGTAAAGGTGTCTTTGGTGGCAGCTTGAGAAATAGGCCGATGGGTTGGAGGGGGTTGATCAGGAAGCAGGAACAGCTTGAGGAGGTTTTGAGGGCTCAGGTGAGAGCAGAGAGGAAGGAGGGTGGTAGTGGATGGGGCTGCTGAGGCAGGACTGGGTGATGGGCCGCTCAGGAGGTGAGGGACTGGGGCAAGGAGGGGACTCTGACAGTGTGACTCGGGGGTCTGGATGCAGATGGTGCTGTTCGCTGAGGTTGGGGGTGCAGGGGAGTGACAGGGGAGGTCAACTGACCACACGTGAGGTCTCTGTATGGGAGTCATTGAGGAAGTGGGTATTTGGCAGTTGGCTTACGGACCTGGAGATCCCATGGAGGGATAGCTTGTTGGGTCGTAAGGACATAGATATTGGTTGAACTATAGGAGTGTCTAAGGTCCTTGAGGGCGAGAGGAGAGTGAAGATTAAAATCTTGGGACACAGCAAAATCTCAGGGGCATTGAGAGAGAGAGGAGCCTGCAAAGACTGAAAATGGGAGAGGCAGTGAACAAGGTAGGGTCCCAGTTGGGATGGTGGAGTTGGTGTGGCAACCTTGGGTGTGAGGCCAGGCCCGGACTGTGTGCATGGGTGGGAAGCAGACTGCAGTGGATGGAAGGGGAGGTGGAGGTGAGGGAGTGGACATGGCCGGGGAAGCCAGGCTGGGTGGGAAGGACGGAGAGTGCCATTTTGTTTTCTTAGGCGAAGGCAGTATAGACCTAACTATGATGGAGTTTGCGCACATTTTTGAGACTGACTTCATGTTGATAAATTCACACGAGAACAAAAACCCTGCAACTTTTGTCAGGCAATGAAGAACAAATTTTTTGCTGGGGGAGGGGGGGAGGCGGTTGACAAATACATTAACTTGGCACAACTCTTTAAGGTCTGGGGCCTTTGGAAGACAGGCTCCGTGAGACACTGCTGGGCTGTGAGCTTCTCAGGGCGGGGACTGCTCTGTGGTCGTCCCAGGCTCCTGGCTGGGGAGCTGTGTGTGGAGCGAACAGGCGTTGTTGAGAAATCCTTTTCATGTTCGCTTTGCTATGGCTTCCGTCTCCTCCTCGGCATCCCCCTCTGTCCTCCGGACCAATTACTGGAGTCCAAGTCCCTGAGACCTAATTTCAGCAAGTCAGGAGATGTAATGCGATCCAGATACAAAGGTTCACCACGGGGAGTGACCTTAAGGGTGTGCTAGAAACCAGCTCAGTGGAAAATACACGTTTAGCTCTCCCATCCCAGCCTAAGTTAGATGAACGGGAATGAGCTACCCTTTCCATTTGTGTGAAAATGCACCAATTTCTACCTTAGTTTGGCTTGGGCTGCCTTGAGCTTTGAGGTAGTGGGAGTCATTCCCCTGCAGGTGCTGGAAATGACACTTAGCACATCCGTGAGAGCGCACTATGAGGCACCTCATTTACGTTTCACAGAGATGCTCTGTTTATGACTTGTTCGGTAGAGTGCTCAGTGAGCTAGAGTCCATTCGGTTTCCACCATAGCACATCGCTTCCAGGGACTCAGGGCGGGGGACACGGGGGCAGGCACTGAAACCAAGGAAATGACTAGCTTATCTGTCCTGTTCTCCTCTATTATTCTCACGTAGAGAAAGGATGTGGATTTTCAACCCAGGATATATATATGGGACGGGAGTGCTTAAATAGAGAGGTGGGCAGGCGTATTCTGAGGGTCAAGCAACCTTTTTAGGATATTGAGGACCTAGTGGAAGGTAAGATATAAAATGGCGGATCTGGTTGTTTTGGAAGTTGACCACAACGATGGTGGTAGTGAGAGAGATGCTCATTCATGTGACCAACATTCTTTTTTTTTTTTTTTTTTTTTTTAATGTTTATTCAGTTTTGAAAGACAGAGACAGAACATTAGCAGGGGTGGGGCAGACAGAGAGAGGGACACAGAATCTGAAGCAGGCTCCAGGCTCTGAGCTGTCAGCACAGGGCCCGACACGGGGCTCGAACTCACGAACTGTGAGATCATGACCTGAGCCAAAGTCAGACGCTTAGCTGACCGAGCCACCCAGGTGCCCCACGTGACCAGCGTTCTTACTGGGAGAGAAAGCTTTCTGACACAGGCCAAATCTGACGTACCTACCACACTGTGGTTTACCTCCTGTATTACTGAAGGGGACGTTTCCCACCTAACAGATAAACCCTCAGTTCTCAGTGACTTCATATACTTGGAGTTTATTTCTCATGTATGTGAAGGCCAAATGTTCCTCGTCACAGAGGGCTTTCCTCCCAGGGCACCCAGGGAGTCTGGCTCTTTCCTTCTCCTGGCTTTGCCATCTCCCACCTGTGGTTTCCAAAGCTGCTGTGCTCTGGCAGAAGTGAAAAGAACGTGGACGGTCACCATGGGAGGTTCTTATGGGGCATGCCCGGAAGTTGTATATATCACTTCTGCTCATAGTCCGATTACCTAGAGCTGGTTGTGTGGGTTCACAGCTACAAGGAAGGGCTCAGGAGGAAGGAGCAATGCGTGTGGCAGTCAGCTAGCCTGTCTCGGCCATACCCACCAAAGCCTGAAAATTACCTCCCAGCTGAGTTTTTATTGGCAGATTAGCCTCTGTCCTCATCTGATAGTGCACCAAGATCTCATTACCCAGATCTTAGCATTTTGGAGTTTGATGGAAGAAAAGGAGTCCCCGGCCTAGACCAGAGACCCTGTCTGCTGTGGTGTGCCGGGCAGCACTTGTATACCTTTGGCTGCGTTCACTTTGTGTGGGAGCAGTATGGGTATAGTGGTTAAGGATATGGGCTCTGAGCTCTGACTATGGGGCTTCATGTTACATGTTCATGACTTGTGACCATGTGACCTCGGGCAACTTGCTAACTTTCCTAATTCTTTACAAAATGGAGATAATGGAGAGTCTAACAATGCCTGGGTTTGTTACAGTGATTAACTTTAATACATAGGAAGCTTTTAACACCTTGCCCAAGACTTCATAGATGCTCATTTAATGTCAACAGTTCTTACGGTCCCAAGGATTGTATATTCATTCATTCATTCATTTAGCACATACTATGTACAGAGGGTCTTGTGCTAGGAACTGGGCATAGGGAAATAAAAAATTCACAGAAGAACTTGGTGTAATTGAGGCAAGTAAGGATACAGTGGGAGGGAGCCAACCCATTTGGGGCTAGGGAGCTAAAATGTCTGGAGGGAAGGGGCCTTGAAGAGTAGGAGTTGGTAGGGCGAGGATTTGCTTACATCCACATGCTTAAGAACACCAAGGATGCTATATGATATATTGGACCTAATGTTTTTTGAAATGGGGAAGCTTTTTTGTCTTACAACAGGATTCTTCAAAAGTCTTCTTACCCAGTGTCCTTGAAGTTGATGTTAAACAATGAAAAATATGCCCAGCCCTGACTTTGAGGGACAGGAGTGTCATCTCATGACACAGCCGTTATTTCCACTCATTCAAGCCCAACGGCATGTCCACCTGATCTGAGCTGATCTGGACCTGTCGCCAGGGAGCTTTTAGGGAATCTGTACACTGCTGGGAAGAATGTTCCCTGCTTTCACAGAACTGCAGTCTGCTGGCCTCACTGCTTGGGGATGGTCAGAATGCAGGAGCATTCTCTCTGGGCAATGCATGGTGGGCTCAGGGAGCAAGGACCAGGGAGCCGGGTGTTGAAGGAGATGTTACTGGTGCTGAGCGTACGGGGGCAGGGGTATTGGTGGTGGTTGCCTGGGGGAAGCAGAACAAGAGATAAAATTACAACTTGTCAGGACTGAGCTTCCATAGGCTTTCTGGAGTCCAATAAGATTTGGAAGGAAGAATGAGAGTCTAGATGACCTACCAAAAAAAAAAAAAAGGTGAAAATGATTTCACTGAGCCAAATAAAAACAGCAAGATTCTTTCATTAGCCCAATGATTTCTTTTGCATATTACATTTTAATTCAAAAGTATTTTAGAAAATTGACTTCAGCGTTAATTAGGTCACAAATTCCATACTCTGGCCTTGGACAGCTCTTACTGTTAGGTGGTGATGGTGGTTTTGTTTTGTGCATTTTATTTTTATTTTTACTTTTGTGGGAAAATATATGTGACATAAAACTTACCATTTTAACCATTTTTAAATGTAGAGCTCAGTAGCACTGAATACATTAACACGGTTGTGCAGACATCCGCACCATCCACCTCCAGAACTTTTTCATCTTGCCAAATTCAAAGTCAGCACCCCTTAAACACTAACTCCGTATTCCTCTCTTCCCCCTGCCCTCTCATCCACTGTTCTGCTTTCTGTCCCTGAATCTGCTTATTCTCAGTACCCCCACTATCAGTTCTGAAATAGGATGGCCTCCTGGAACTCAAAATTGAGAGTTGACAGTTTTCCTGGGCACCCAGTATGTCACCAAGATGATTTGAGGCACACGTAGAATGGACTGTTCAGTTTTTGTTGTTAAGATGAGCCCAGTGTGTGTGTTGAGATCCACGTAATTTTGTCACCTCTTGGCCCATAAGCAGGTATGCAGGTTTCCTTCTTGTGGGTTCACAGGCAAGGCATCCTGCAGGCCAGGCTGAGATGGGCTCAAAGGCATGGCTTCTTGGGAAGGGGCCTGCCACGCTGGACCCAAGGACCTGAGATCCAGAGGGCAGAGCAGAGCCATGGGGGGGAATACAGCCTTGGGGCCTTGTCCCACCCCTGTCCCTTGCTGGCTGGAATGTAAACACATTCACCAAGTTAGCCTGGTGCTTCTTGCAGGATGGCCCTTTGTTTTCGGGAAGAAAAGTACACTGCTGGTGTGGTGGAGGCCTGCAGGTACTTGCTGGCCCAAGGAGGGTACAGTCCAGAAGCCCACCTCCTGTGGCTGAGACCAATGGTCTGATCAGGGAAAGAGGCTCCTGGACTTGGAATGTGTGTATAGGAGGGGTTTATACAAGTTGTACATGCTCTTGGTAGAAAATTTGGGAATGCAGAATAGTATGAAGCCAAAAATAAAAATAATCTGAAAGACCATCTCCCCCAACCCCATGCGTGCACCCCCCCCACACACACACACAATGATGTTCATGTTTAGCTTGTTTTTCTTCTTCTATAGATATTGCCTTATGGGGTCGGAATCCTATAGCGTACCTGAAACTGTATCCGGCTCTCCTCACTCTGCAGTAAGGCACAAGCATTTCCCCATGGATTAAATGTCTTCATGAATACTATTTTTAAAGAACTGCTGAATACTTTATATTTGGTTGCACCGTAACTGATGAAACCACATCCCGTTGTTGACACCCGTGAGATCCTCAGAAGCTCTAGAACTGGATCATTTCCTGTATACGGTGGCTGCAGCAAAAGCTGGTCGTGTTAGCTCTGTCTATGTGGCCCCTATCCAGTGGGTGACTAAGAGTGTGGATTTTGAAGTGAGATGGAGTGGGGCTCCTTTCACGGCATCCCTAGTCACTGCCTGTGGGATACTGGGGAGGTTACTCTGTAGTCTGTCTTGTCTTCTGTCCAACAAGGATGGTCAAATGAGATCACAGATGGAGGCATCTGGGACAGGGTCTGGTGCACTGTCAGCAGCTGAGCCACGCTGCTGTTGGTGTCCTCATGAGGCTGGTGTCAGGGGCCGGCCCAGACTCCTCATGCCCAGGCCAGAGTTCTGTCCACTCAAAGGCTTTGCTTCTCTGGAAAGGTCCTTGAAGAGAGGCTTCGTGGTTCAAGCAGAGATGTGGAGCACTGGCTGGAAATCCTTATTGAAAAATGTTTAAAATAGGTATGTGTGTACACATGTAGATATACACACATGCGTATTATACATGAACATATACACACGGGCATATACGTGCATGCATGTATATGTATACACAATGCACATATATATACACACACACCTGCATATACATATATACATGTGTCTTATACACGCACATGTACACGTGGGTATATACACACATGCATATATATAAGCATACATGAATACACAATGCACATACATATATATATACACTTGTGTATATATACACTCATGCACACATGCATGTATATACACACACGTACACACACAATAGGAAGCACATATGGCAGACTTACACTTGCTTTATAGAAAATCAAGGTGGGGGCACCTGGGTGGCTCAGTCGGTTGAGTGTCTGACTTCATTCAGCTCAGGTCATGATGGTTTCATGGTTTGAGCCTCACGTTGGGCTCTGTGCTGACCGCTCAGAGCCTGGAGCCTGCTTCGGATTCTCTGTCTCCCTCTCTCTCTGTCTCTCTGCCCCTCTCCCACTTGCACTCTTGTCTCTCTCTGTCTCTCAAAAATAAATAAACACTAAAAAATAAAAAAATTAAGATGGATGAGTTCTGGAATGGCCCCTGGCCCCCAGGGCTCTTGTTACAGAGCAGAAACAGGAAAGAAAGATAAGGACCATCCCACCCCACAGACTTGTTGTGAGGACTCCTTAGGATAATACTGGTGAAAAAGCCTGGCCTGCCGTGGGCCTCTGGTCACATAGGTCTCTTCCTGGCATTCTGACTGGTCAGCACACAGCATACTGGTCTCTGGCCCACTGGAGCAGGGAGGGAGGTCATCCTGGGATCTGCTTCTGAGATTGCAGGAGGAAGTGGATGGAGGTGAAGACATGGGAGTGTGTGAGGTCACTTGAAGCCAGACCAATGGAGAAAACTCACTGTTGGAAAAGAGTGAGGAGAGGGCTGGGGCTGGAAGGGCAAGAGCCACATGGCCTTGGGCTCTCAGTGAGGGGGCAGCATAGAAGGTAGAGTCTGAGCTCCCCTCCCAGAGCAGTGTAGACAGAGGGCACTATCTAGACCCTTGCGGCAGGCTGGGAACTTGTTTGGGCTTTCACGGTATGTCTCTTGAATGCATTGCCATTGGCCTTTCCTATTAGGGCTTCAGATGGCCTGTGTAAAAAAAGTTGTATGTGTGCGTTTAGCCTGCATGTAAGAAAGGGCTTTGACTTCCTGTGGGTGATCTCTGGGGTTAAAATAAGGAACAGAAAGAAACCTGTGGAGAGACAGGATCCATCTCCCTGGGGAATGACTGAGAAGACTTGATCCCACTGAGGCTCTCCTGGTCAGAGGAGGCAAGGGTGCAAGAGGCCGCCCCAGGAGGCAGTGTGATGTCCATCTGGGAAGGTGAGCAGGGCAAGGCTGGGACCCCTGGTTGGAAGGACATGGCAAGGACAAGGGGGCCCTTTCAGTCTCTTCCCAACTCTGGGGGATGCCCCTTTTGGTTCTAGATGGTTGTTGTAAGTCCTTGTAAGATGGAAAGCCAGGCCTCCTTGGGCCAGGTGAGATGTGATCACCTGTGAACCTGGGCTCTGCAGAGATGCAGTGTATGTGGGAGACATTCCCCTGGCTTCCTCTCGCCTCAGCTCAGGTGTTGGATCCAGGCGGCTGTGACTGAGGGTCTTCTGTGTGTGACACTCGGAGCTGGGGCTCCTTATCTTCTGACCACCTGTGAGTGCGTGGGGGTGAACGGCTTCCTTTCATTGCCTCTGGAATGGAAACTGGTCCTGCGTGGGGGTCTGTTGGCCAGGTACCTAGGAGATGGTAAGTTTGAATGAGGAGCTTGGCAATGTCAATGGTAAGAGGGTTTGGTTTTTAGTTATGATTTATTTTTTCTATTTATTTAATTGAAACATAAGTTGATATATAATGCATTAGTTTCAGGTGTACAGCATAGGGATTTGACAGCTCTATATATTATGCAAGGTGCATCACAGTAAGTGTAGTTACCATCTGTTGCTGTACAAACTTATTACGGTATTACTGACTATATTCCCTGTGCTGTCTTTTTTTTTTTTTTTTATCCCTGTGACTTACTTCATAACTGGAAGTGTGTACCTCTTAATCCCCTTCACCTGTTTATCCACCCCCACCCCACCCCAAGGGTTGGTATTTACCTTGAAGCATATCTTGTCTGTGAGCCTTGAGGGTGTGGTTCAGGGCTGAGCTTTTCTCCTGGGCCAAACAGCTGCTTTGTTAGAAGGTTCTGTCTGGTGTCCCTCCAGCCCTCAAGTTTTTATAGAACCCTGTCATTTATCCAACACCTGGTCATCCTTTGTGATGCCATTTGGCAGATGATGAGGCCCAGGGAAGACAGAAGGCTGGAGGTCTTAAATATGAGTGTACTAGAGAAACTCTTTGGCCAGAAGGTTTCTTCTTTCATTTGAGAGGTACTTAGGGACTCTGTGTAAACCTTGAACTTGTCCTTTAGATGCCCTGGACTGAGCCCATTACTCATGCTATCACTGGCAATTGGAAGCCCTGAGTTTTTTGGTTTTTGTTTTTAATTGGTATTTATTTATTTATTTATTTATTTATTTATTTATTTATTTAGAGAGTGCACGCACATGTGCATGAGGGGCAGAGAGAGGGAGAGAAAGGTTCTCAAGCAGGCTTCCTGGTGTCAGTGCAGAGCCTATCTCAGGGCTCAAACTCTTGAACCATGAGATCATGACCTGAGCTGAGATCAGCAGTCAGACTCTTAACAGACTGAGCCACCCATGTGCCCCTGGAGCCCCTGAGTTTTAATTTGTAGCAGCCAGAGACAGGAAAAGGGGGTTGTTTTGTGACTTATGAAGTCACACAGGCAGAACCACAAATAAGGGACTCCAGTTGGCAAAAACCAAATTGCTTCAAGGCTATTCTTAGAAACTAAAGCATCACGTCCTGTTTCTTCCCAGAAAATGCAGAAACCTTTCATATTTCTGGGTAGTTGGTTTTATTTATATTTCATATCAAACTCTAAAAAGCAACAGCTGGGGAGTGGTTGACAAGGAAAATTTTAACAAGAGCTTTTATCCAGGATCCTCTGATTTAACTAATCCTTGATTTTCTTTTGGGGAAGGAGAAAGGGTATCCACCAAAAGAATTACACACCAGTCTCTGGAAGAAAGGGCTTGGAACGCGGACTCAAAGAGTTCTCCTAAGTCAGCCTTTCTAGTTCATTAACAGAACTACCTCATACCAAGGATGCTTTCAGTTCATTACTGAAACTTCCTTGTTCCCCAATTTATATTTGGGGAAACTTAAATCTCAGAAGTTAAAGTGAGTTGTCCAAGCCTCCATAACTACAAAGTAGATTTGAACCATATATTCTGAATTGAAAGCCCATGGCTTCTAGTTTTATAACGTATATAATTCCTTGACCCGGGAAGCTAGTCCCTTCCTTCTGGTTTGATGACCTTTGCACCATTTGAAGAATAGTAATGAATGCTCGTTATCGTGTAGCTGCTGGGTGCTAAATACATCACATACATGACTGAATTTCTTCCTTGCAAGCCTATGGAGTGGGTGTGACGATCTCCTCTTATAGATGAGAAAACAGGCTGAGAGATACGCTAGATCAGGTGCGCCTAGCAGGTGCGCGAGACCAGGTGCACGCCCCCATCTGCCAGACTCTAACCCCTCTGAGGCTCTTCCTGAGGAAACCTACCCCACGTGGGTGTTAGAGTCATTTTTAAGGTCTTTGACTTCAGTGGGAAAGCTGATTTTATAGCCTGAGACCAGACCCTTCAGACCCAGGGATGCAGGTCTAAGCCTTGTGCGAGCTGCTAAGGTACAGTCCAAGGCAGCTCTGTCTGCCGTCCTGCCAGCTCTTTCCACCTCTCTGAACCTCTCTCTAGATAGCAGTGCATCCCTGAAGCCCCTACACCCACCCTGTGCCCTCTGTACCACCTTCAGCTCTCCACTGGAGCCCTAAAATGTTCATTTCTCTTTCGGGGGGTGGGGGGAAGGAAGGGAGGCAGCTGGTGTTGGAAGGAGACAGGTTCTTCCAGTTTGTAAATTATTCTCTGGGAGTCAGGTTCAGCATCATTCTAGGCAAGGAGTTGGAAACTTGGAGACTCCATCTTGCAAAAGTATTTTTCAAACTGGTACATTCCCCAGACACAAATCTGCCCGCCGTGAGGGATGTGGCATATGTCTCCACATCGGCCGAGAGCCGCCCGGGGCCAGCTCTGCCTTCACACACGTATCTCACCCTCTGCAGCAACCCTGCAAGGTGGAGACGGTCACGTCTCTTACAAAAGAAGAAACTGAGGCTCAGAGCTTACGTGGCTTGTGTGAGGCCACGAGGGCAGCCAGGGGCCAAGCTGAGCTTTGGACTTGGGCTCTGATGGCCTTAAAGCCTGTAGTTTTCTCTGCACTGCCTGCCCAGCCCCAGAAAGGACTGCAAGATACTGGCTGAATTCAAGGGGTTTCGTATTTGTCCGTCCGCTGCCACATCCTTCATTCGGCGCTGGGCAGAGAAGTGGATCCAAGGATAGAGAGAAACAAAGTGTTCATTCGCTCTGAAAAGCAAAGGAGTCTTGCTGTCTGTTTAGCTGTCTTGGTGGCGAGTCTTGTACCTGGGGCAGAGCTGAAGCAGGAGGAGGCCGTGTTTATGTGAGCGGTGCCAAAATTAAGCACTGCAGATGTCACAGGAGCCGAGAGTGCATCTGGGAGGGAATCCGTGACTTAGCAGCATCTGGCAAAGCACAGGGCCAGCTCTCCACGTCTGCGGACTTGGTTGGGCTGCGGAGAACAGAGCGGCCAGGTCAGTGCTCGCAGAGGAGAGGGGCCTGGCGAGAAATGGAACTTGGCGAGGCCTGGAGTGGAATGTGCCTTCAGCTGAGCACGGTGCCAAGCACGTTGGAGGCTCCTGGGGGCAGAGTGGGGGTGGGGGTGGGGTCCCATGCTGTTGTCAGTGCCCTCTTGGCTGGCAGTGTCTGGGTGTCTGCCCCCGGCAGGCTGCCCCCTACAGGTGGTGCCCGCCAGGCTGCTGTACAGCCTTCTCGCGTGTGCTTCTGTCTCCCTGTGCTCTCCCAGCTGCTTTGGTCCTCGCCTCCCTCTCCTGTGCCTCCCCACCATCTCCTCTTCCCAGAGACTCCTCTCAGCCCGCTGCTCTGTCTCTGCACCTCACAGCCCGTGGGAGGAGCAGGCCCCCTCCATGATCTGCCCTGGATGCCCCTACCCCTTGTCACGAGTTCTGAACTCCGGACACCTTGACCTTGCTGTCATTCTGCAGCTGTAGTGGCTCTTTCCAAATTCAAGCCTGTATGGTATTTCCTTTGCCTGAGAGCATCTACTCCCTGGTCTTCTAATGAAATTCACTTTGTTCCTAAACTTGTAGCATCTTGGACATTTTGCCCCCGTGGCTCCTCTGGCTACCTCTAGGCTCTGTTGGACACCTTCTGATCTGGCTTCCATGCACTGAGTTCGTATTCTAAGACCACTTGCCTATTGTCTTATAACCAACTCTTTATGCACCTGTCTTCCTCACTAGGCCCCATCTCTGCATCCCTAGCACCTAGGGCAACCCATGGCTTCTGCTTAGGCACCAATAATTGTTGCTGAATGAATGAGTAAAGGATTAAGGAAGAAGACAAACACCATTCTCTGCTTTTAATATTATAAGGCCAGCCCACAATCCACATGCACCCACAATGGCATTTCTGTCTAGAGTGGGAAGCCGCCCAGCCCAAGGGCCTTGTCTGTGTGTTTGCCGACCTCCTCCTGCCAGGCCTCTGTCTGGCGGACCTTGGTATGCTGTATTCTCTTGTTTACAGACCCTCTCGAGCCCTCGTGACAGCTGGGCTGGCCCTAGTTCCTCGACGCTTGTCGTCTTGCACTAGCTTTGGATTCTGGAAAAACAGCTATTGCTTTGGAAAATCAGCCCTAACTTATTTTTGTTCCTTTGAAACTTAAATGACTTTCCAAAGAAATGCCTGAGGTTAGAGTGGTGCACAGGGAAAGGCTGATGGCCAAAACCCCGGCGAGCTATTTTCGTGATGTGAATGAATACCCATCGCGTTTTTCCTTCCATCAGCCTATGCACTTGTTCCAAACAGCTCACAGCTTGGGGTCACAAAGCACAGACTCCTTTTGTCCATCGGGAGGAGACCCACATGTATCTGTGACTTTCTGTATGTCTGACCCAGGTAGATCCCATGCTTCCAGCAGGTACTGGCAGTAGAGAGAAATTTTGAGAAGTTGCTGTCTGTCACCTATGTAGGGGAAAGACCTCTGGTGACTAAACGAAGGAAGACTTTAAAGTTTGGTGTCTAAGGACAGGTGGGAAGGTCATGAAATCTAGGGAGGCGTGTGCTTTGAATTTTTTGGTCTGTGCACTAATGTCATGTGGCTAGATTACAGTAATATTAGTCATCTAATTTGCAGCACCACGAACTAGATGTTTTTGGTGGTGCTAGCTAAATCTGTTGTGCTTTTCTGCCCCCCCCCCCCTTTTACCAGTTATTATTTCTAGAACTACAGTATCTGGCTCATAGCAAGATCGACCAGGTAATGCTGACATCAGCCAGGGTGTATCTTTGAACAGTCTGTATGTATTTCTTTTTAGCCAGTGACGGGAGTGGGGTGTTGGTGGGGAGGCAGAGATTGCCAGCAAGACAGGATTGCCAGGTCAGAAGATATGATTGTATGTCTTCTATAGATGATTTATGTTTAGCACTCATTATTACGCTTAGGGTGTTTAACATCTTAAAGGAATTTTATTTTTCGCTCTCGGCACCCATCCCCCCTACCCTGTCCTCATTGCCACGGAGCTCACCTCTGCCCCCACCTACCTTTGCAGGTGTGACGCTTCTCCAGGTACTTGATGGTGTTCTCCTGCATCCTCTCTTCACCACTGCTCTACACGGCTCCTAAAACATGGGGGAAAACGAGGACGAGAAGCAGACCCAGGCCGGGCAGGTTTTCGAGAACTTTGTCCAGGCTTCCACGTGCAAAGGCACCCTCCAGGCCTTCAACATCCTCACGCGACACCTGGACCTAGACCCTCTGGACCACAGAAACTTTTATTCCAAGCTCAAGTCCAAGGTGACCACCTGGAAGGCCAAAGCCCTGTGGTACAAATTGGACAAGCGTGGATCCCACAAAGAGTATAAGCGAGGGAAGTCTTGTATGAACACCAAGGTAAGGAAACACCCTGGGCGGACATCTCTTACCCGAGTGGGGTGTGTGGGTTGGCTCGTTGGGAGGTCAGGAAGCTGTTGCCGTCTTGCCATCCTGAGGTTCCTAAGAGGCATGGGTGTGTATTCTCCGTTTGCTCGGTTCAAGGTTTCTTTTGTACCTGCACAGCTTATCCTGGGTGGGAGCTTGTGTCTTACCATGGTGGCCTCAGCTACTCTTCTTGTGCCCTCTCCAAAGCAGACAGAATAAAGGCATGCCTGGCATTATCCTCCTTCTACTATTACCATTTCCACTACTACTTTTAGTAGTTACTATTTATTGAGCAACTTTTTTGTGCCGGGCACTTTATAAACGTGGTCTCAATGAACACTACATGGTCCTTTGGGTCATTTTAGAGCTATGGAAACCAAGAGTCCATTATCTTCCCCAAGATCACACAACAAGAAGGCAACCTTGGTCTGTCTGATTCTAGAGATTGTGTCCTAAATTCCACTCCCCTGGGAGCCAACATTGTAGAAAGATCCCTTGACTTTAATTGGCTAAGAAATAGGTCTTTGGTCCTTACTGCCTTTTCCTCCCTCTCTCTTTCTCTACTGCCTCCCTGCCCTCTTCCCCAGGAGGCATTTCTGTGCTCAGGATCTCACGTGCAGTTAACCCTCCACAGCTGGTTACTTCCCCCATTGTTTGGCCATAGGCAACCTCGGTGAACATGGCCTAGGAAGCGCATCACCTCTCTTCTAGCACCGCAGTGCCCATTGCTGAATGGGCAGCCGGAAGTCATGACTTCCCGGCTGGCCCCTGGGGGCTGTCAGCCCCGGGCAGTGGTCCAGGCCGTATGTTTAGGTTAAAAGTGAGCATGCTGAATTTAGACCTCACAGGAGGTGGTTCAGCCAGAGCCCTTGGAATTTTAGTTGGTGCCAATCCCAGACAAGAGGATTGAACTCTCCATGGCGATCAGGACTGTTGTGTTTTTGTTTTGGTGATGAGGAGCTGTTGAGTGTACCGTGGGAGATGGCTGCTTTCTCCTGTCCCTGGGGACATGGCTGCCAGAGTTCCTCCAGGTCTGGGGCTCACTGACTTTATGGGGCATAAGAAGAGCATTGCACCAGGCCAGCACTCCAGCCCAGAGCTCTTGCCATCCAGGTGGTGTCTGCCCGTAACCCACCAAGCTTCAGCCCTGTGCAGAGGAGATGAAAGCTTTAAAGAAAAACGAGAGCAAGGGGTGTAACTGGTATCCGAGGCAGCACCCGGGCCTAGCTGCTGTAACTTCATGGCTCTGGGAGGCTCTTCAGACACAGAGAGGGGGGAACTGTTTGTTTTCAAAGCATCACCCTTTTCAGTAGGTACATTTGGCGGCGTTCTTTTAGAAAGGTCCCAGAGAGGCCAGGTGACCGAGCTGCAAGATGTTTTCTCAGGGAGATTTTTAGAGGCCTTATTTTATTAGGAAATGCGGTGGCCTCATGCACTTACGAGTTTCTAGCTGTTGAGGGGACTCTCTTGGAGATCTGAAGACAGACCTTCAGACGGAGTGAGCCAGCAGGGGGATGGGATGGAGACTTGACCGCCAGGATGTTGGGCATTTTTCAGAAATCACTGGTCGGTTGCCTAGCCTGTCTGGCCGGCCCCTATTTTACAAGGTTTGATGGGTGGAACGAGAAGAGTCCTTGTGGACTCTTGTGGTTGGCAGGTCACCCCTGGGGCCTGAGGTACAAAGGGAAAGCACTAACATCTGTAGTCAGTGATGCCGGGTGAGAGTGTATCTTGCTCAGAATTTTATACCTTGTGGGAGGAGGAACACAGACATTTCAGATGTGTGGTAGCCAGATGACCTAGATCCTTAAGTGTGGAAGACACATTTGAAAATGTGCTCTAGGGGCACCTGGGCAGCTCAGTGGGTTGACTGTCCGACGTTGGCTCAGGTCATGATCTCACGGTTTGTGGGTTCGAGCCCTGCATGGGGCTCTGTGCTGACAGCTCAGAGCCTGGAGCCCACTTCGGATTCTGTGTCTCCCTGTCTCTCTGGCCCTCCCCCACTTGTTCTCTCTCTCTCTCTCTCTCTCTCTCAAAAATAAACATTAAAAAATTTTTTTTGAATTATAAAAAAAAAAAAAAAGAAAGAAAATGTGCTCTAAGTATGGCTGTGACTGTGTGAGGTCACTTGAGCTGCACACTTCAGAAACCCAACTCAAATCTAAACAAAAAGGGAAATCATTAACTTGTATAAACAGGGAGGTCCAGACACTCAAAGTCTTTCCCATCCTCTGTCCTTCCATGTATCCCTTGGATGTTTTGCTCTATGTTGGTTCCATTCTTCCCTCCTGCAAACACATTTTCTCCATGTTGGTGGCCTGTACTTCATATCTTTATAGGTGTGTGACCCAAAGACTAGATTCTCTGTCCTCCTGCCTAATGCTGATTACAATCTCAGGGAAGGATTCTGATTGGCCCATCTCTGGACCAATTATTGTGCCCAAACTGAGGGAAACGGCTACTGTCTTTGGTGGCCCTTTCAAGCATCACATGATTGATATAAGGGAGGAGCAGGTTCCCAAGGTCATAGAGGTGTGAGACAGATAAATAACAGGTGTCTTCTGTGGTGACTATTTATTTGCATTCCGGTCATGGTATAGTCTCTCTCCGTACTGGGTTCATGTGGATGGGTAATGCCCTGCTCTAAGAGCATAGAGTTTGTATCCTCCTTGTTGTGAGTCAAACAAAACACAGAACGTGGCTCCTCCCTCTCCTGACATGAACAGACACTGTCTCGCTCACACACCCCACTTAGGTATCCTTGGGTGTAGTGGTTTATGCTTAGCATGCACATGGGTGATCATTAATGCTGAGCCGTAGAATACAGCTGTGTCAGGTACCAGGCATACAGCCAAGCTCCTGGTCAGGCCACAATTAGAGTAGAAATTCATGAAATTTAGCCAGAAGCCCCACCTTGCCACGGATGTGGACACATCTGAGCACCATCTGGAGTGGATCTGGGCTTCAGCATTTCACAAGCTTTTATCAGCAGCTACCACGTGCTCAGCATTGTGCTGCTGTCTCTGTTCCAGCAGTGAGTGGTGTGTGTGTGTGTGTGTGTGTGTGTGTGTGTGTGTGTGTGTGTTGGCAGTGGTGGTTGGGGGAGATGGACCAGGATCTGTTTGGAGAAGAAAGTCTCTGGTGGAGTTGTCAGGAGACCGGGAGAAAATCAGACAGAGTTGTTAGAGCAGTGGCTTTAATCTAACTTGCACAATCTCACTTGGGATCATTGTTTATTATTGATGATTAGTTATGAGGGTTTTGTCAGGCACTTAATCATTCTTTCTCTGGGTGTGACTTGTTTGGATAAGGATAGAGTGAACCAAGGATTGAGCCGAATTAACTCTTTTTGGACTATTATTGGCTCTGCATTATGGCAGGACCCAGATCAAATGTCACGTCCACCTATGGAATGTTCCTGGGGAAAATAGCCCGGGAGGGAAAAAAAATACAAAGTTTAGTATGGGAATTGCCATCATTGCAAAATTGTTGAGTTTGGTCTTTTATTTTATATGTACCCAATACCAGAAGGGACTTGAGAGAATGTTGTGTACAATCTCTACATTTGACAGGTGACATACACGGGGACTCAGGATCCTGAAGTTATTTATGTGAAGCTAGCAGGTGGCATTGACAGGATTTGGGTGCTGTTGATTGGTTTTGCTCAAATATTCTTTGGTTCATTCACTTGATCTTGGCCAAAAGGCTGAGAAGCGATTCTTCTTTTGTTCATTCATTCAGCAGGTATTTCGAGTGCCCTGTGTCTTACTAGGCACCTGACAGGAGAGATGGCTTGAAAGGTAAATAAGAGGTGGCTCTGAGTGGTTCAGGAGTAGAAACATAATTATGTCTATGTTTCTTAACTTACTTAGTCATTCACAAGGTGAATAATGATTGAGTAGCTACTGTGTGCCAGGCACTCATCTAGGTACCAGTCAGCCACTAAATAGCTCTGTGGCCTTGGGAAGGTTACCTAAATCCCCGATCCTCAGTGGTATTCTCTGTAAAATGAGGATAAGAATGGTCCCTCTCTCATGGAGTTGCAGTGAGGATTAAATAAGACAGTCTTTGTGAAGTATTCAGAATGCTGCGTAGTACATCATAAGTGATCGGCAAGTGTTGAGCCATTATTTTCAGTGCTTTCCTAAGTGTATGAGACAGGTGTGAACGCTGTTCTGCAAGAGTACAGAAAAGCAATGAGTAAGTATGACTGGAGCAGTCTGGGAATGCTTCCTGGAAGAGAAGGTGTGATTTGGAGCTTGACATCGGAGTAGAAGTTTGCCTTGCTGAGCTGAGGGAACACAAGGCAGAGAGCTGTATTCCCGGAAGACTATGTTGCTGTGTAACAGGAACGAAGGAGTGGATGAGGAATGGGGAGAGGGGAGGGGGTGAGGGCCAGAGAAAGCAGAATTGATGGATGCAGGGGCAGGCCAGAAAGAACGGCCTCCTGGGGCCAGGACGTGAGGAGAGGGTCTCGCAGTCAGAGGACCTGGGGGACCATTGAGGATGGGCTCCAGATTCCCAATCCAGGGTTCCTCCTACCACCCTCCCTGGGGTTGCTCAGTAATCACAGATAACCAAGGCAGACCAGAAGGCATTTGTACATCACCGCCATCAAAACATGCTTGCAGGAAATGACTCATGGGCTCTTGTCACCAGCAGGAATGGGGCCAGCCTATAAAATGAACACTGTTGGGTTATCTGGTGAGAAGGAAATGTCTGTATTTGGGGAACATCCAGCAGGGTCACCCCATACCTTTTGTCCCTCACTGTGACCCTTGCCCATCTCTGCCTCTGCAGTGGCTCCCCAGTGGGTGGCCCGGGCCTGGGTGATGCAACTGGTTCCCAAGCTTCATAAGCAGAGCACGGCAGGAGGCAGGGAGGTAGGGCAGGAAGGGTGAAGCTAGGAGGGAAGGCTGCTATCTCCTGGCCAAGATAAGGCTATCTGACATTCCGGACCTCTGAAATCACCCACCACGGCCCTCGAAGCTGGGCTCTGCTGCACTGGCTGGGGCACGTCAGGTTCCAGTTTGCCTAATATGGACAGCTGCAGGCATAGCCAGCCGACAGAGCAGGGGATGGTCTCTGCGGGGTGAGACTCTGTCGGTGACCTCCGGATTTGTCCTCTTACCTGGAATGGCCTCCTGGCACTGGTTAGACACGTTTTTAAGCCTGGGTTACAATGGGCTTGGGTTAGTTCCTGCGCTTGTCACCTCTGCTCCACACGGAGGTTGCAGGCTCAGCATGAGAGCATGCGCTGGACATTCTATATGAGCTTCAGTGACTCCAATCCTCCAAATATTAAACCGAGATAAAAAGCTCTCTTTTTTGGCTGTCTTCGTGGGAAGTGGTTAATTTGGGTTCACTGTGGTTCATTTTTATAAGTACACTTGTAAAGACTTCTTTGTCTTTTTAAGGGAAAAAGAACGAATTAGTTTTCTTTAAAAAAAAGAAGTGTGTGCTTATGATTTTAAAAAAATTCAAGCAGGACAAGAACATGTACTAGGTGTATGAAATGTATCTTTTCCCCACGACCCCAGGTCCCAACCATAGAGGCCACCACCATTTCCACGTGCTCTTGCTGACGGTCTACATGGGTACGCATGGCTGCGTGCATGCATTATGGATGTGTACATCCCCCCACTCCTGACTTTTTATGGAAAAACGTTTTGGTTTTTTGTTTTGTTTTGGTTTTTTGTTTTTTGGGGGGTTTTGTTGTTTTTTACATATTGTGCATCTTTCTTTTTTCACTCAAATCTATCTTGGAGATTGTTTTATATCAGTATGTGGGGCTCTCATCCTTTTATTATTTTCAGGGTTTTTTATGGCTTCCCGTTTCACAATTTATTTTACTGCTTCGCTCGTTCAGAGTCTATTGCCATCCTAAATGGTGGTGCAGTACATTTCCGCACAGACTTTATATATTCACATGAGAGCATGTCTGGGATAGTTGTGAGGATTTCTGAGCCCAAGGGTGTGTGCATCGCATTGGAAATATTATAGGCATTGTTGTGTTCTCCCTGGACCTTCTTTTGGGGGATGCTCCCCACCAGTGGGGCCAAGAAGAGCCCATCTCTGAAAGGGGGCTGCCACAGCAGGATATTGCCTACTTGGATCTCTTTGGCCTTGCTGAGTGGGCATTGGGATGGACACCCCTTGAGTCCTGGAGTCTGGGCGGGGTGGCCTCGAACAGAGCAGTCCAGTAGCAATAAGACAGGGATGGCTGACACCTCTGAAGCCATCTCAGTCACAGCCAAAACAACTGAATTGCTATTGTTATCGCCCAACGTCTGCATAGTGCTTTACAGTTGCAAATATAGTTGTGTATACATGGTTTCTTTAACAGGTTTGCTTTATCAGTGAAGGTGAATGCTCTTTAAAAGGGGAACAACTACAAGTGTGTATTTTTCTCTTCGAATTTCATCAAATAATGGGAACTTGTAGAGCCATGGCCCACAGAAGATCTGCATGGCTTGTGCTGAACATGGGCCCCTTCCTGGCCTAGCTAACTTGTTCTCTGTGTGATCCAGTTTAAGCAAGCATCACCTTCTTCAGGGAGCCCTCCCTGAGTTCTTCTCTACTTCCCCTTCTCTTATTCCATCTTCAGTCTGGGTTTTGTGCCCACTGGGGACTCCCAGACTCTGGTCCTACCAGATCTTGCTGATTGGTGTCTCCCCACCTTGGTTGTTTTTTGTGTCTCTTTCTCACTGTGGGCTCCTTGGGGACAGAGACATGCCTGGCTCATCCCCAGGTCTCAAGCACCCAGTTGGTTTTTAAACCAGGTATCAGTAGAGTGATGGTGGCTATATTCTCTGATTCTCTAGGTGGCTGTTGTCTAATAGAAATATGATGCAAGCCACATGTAATTTAAAATTTTCTAGTAGCGACATTTAAAAAGCACCCAAAGTGGTGAAATTGATTGTAATAATATGTTTTATTTAATGTATCTACAATATTATTTCAACCTGTAGTCAATATAAAAAAATACTACTGAGATATTTTACATTTGTTTTTTTTAATTAAATCTCTGAAATCCCATATGTATTTTACAGCTCATCTCAGTTCAGACTAGCCACATTTCAAATGTTCAATAGTCACATGTGACTAGTGGCTGTTAAATTGTATACAGCACTCAATGTTCCATCATACTTGTCACCTTGTAGAAGCAACGTGGCTGCTGCAGTTCCAGCCACCACATCTGCTTCCAAGACAGGAGGAAGGTAGAAGGTGCTGCCCTAGCTACAAACATTGCCTTATCACGTGTTTCCAGAACGTGTTTCCAGAAACCTCATTAAACTATGAGATCCATGGGGGCAGGAGTTGTTGTCTACACTTTGCTGATTCTCCAGCACCTGGCAAATGGTAGGTATTTGTCACAAGTTAGATCTTCAAAACCAGATGCTTAGAAGATGTTTGGAGTATAAGGTGTTCATTAGCAATCAACAGTTGTGAAAGCAATGGGAGAGGAAGTACCATTGGACAGAAGAAGACTGTACAAAGAGAACCAAATGCCTGCAGGTTCAAGCAGTTGGGTTATTTCCTACTTGGCATTTCAGCAGGTGAATTCTTCAAAAGACAAGGTAGGAGGCCACACAGACCTCAGGGTTACAGAGTGGTCAGTTATGAGCTTCCAGTTCTCTCTATAGCATGTTGAACCTATATGAATACAAACAGTATACTATATAACATATAGTTACAAGAGTGCAGAGTTAAGGACGGTAAGTTGTAAATATAATAACATATACGTGTATTCTTTTGTATATCACATATTACATAAAAACTCTTCACCTTAAACTTCAATGCAGCTTTTTAGGAAGAAAACCCAGATATGTTCCAACTTCAGAGCCTGCTCAGAGCCTTCAGCTGTATGTAACATATTTTACTTGCCACCTGACGTGCTCCCCACCTCCTCTTATGCATCATAGTCTTAAGAGATATAAATACAGCTTTGCAAGCTGTCACCAAACATTTGTCCATGGGAGTTCAGCAGTGGGAAGATTTTTTTATTCTTGCATCCTTTCTCTAGGAGAGAGCTGTCTAAATCTGAGGAGCATACATGGGAAAATTCCTTTATGTCCAAATCCACAGAATAAGCCGGGGAAGTTTCCTTTACCCCTTCACCCAAGGAGCTAGCGTGTCAGTGTTCACAACTGTTTATTGATTTCTATAGCTTTAAGAAAGTGATCTCTTCATTTACTTTTCCCCCACCCCATTCCTCATGGCTTTTTTAAAATTGTGGATATACATGAAATTTGCTATTTTAACCATTTTAAGTGTATAATTCAGTGACATTAATTACATTCACAGTATTATAGAACCATCACCATTTTCCATTTCCAAAATTTTTCTTCACCCCAAACAGAAACTCTGTACCCATTAAGTGATAACTCTTTTGTCCCCTCTCCCCCTGGCCCTGGTAACCTCTGACCTACTTTCTGTCTCTATAAAATGTCCTATTCTAGGTATATCAGATAAGTGGAATCATATAATATTTGTTTTTATGTGTCTGGCCCTTATCTCACTTAGCATAATGTTTCAAGGTTCACCCACGTGGTAGAATCCATTCCTCTTTTTCTCCAACCTTAATAATATATTTTATTTAACCCAATGTATCAAAAATATTACCATTTCAACATGTAATTACTGTAAAAACCATGAGTAAAATATTTTACACTTTTTAAACTAAGTTTTCAAAATACATTTTACTCTTATAGCACATCTCAATTTGGAGGCTTAATTTTAATCACAAATACCTAGTCTGTATTTAGATTCCATAAATTTTAAGTAGAGAAAGGAGACTCACATATCCAAGTTATCCCAACCATACTTAAAAGATTTCCAGTGATTGAATCCAGTATGAGAGTTTTTAAAATTTTTATTATGGTGAAATATACATAACATTTACCCTTGTAAGTATTTTTAAGTGAACAGTTCAGTGGCATTCGTGCATTTACATTGTTATTCAACCATCACACCACCCGTCTCTCAAACCTTTTTTTTTTTTTTATTCATCCAACCTGAAACATCCCAGACTGTACTCCGTAAACAATAATTCCCTACTCTCTCCTCCCCCGTCCCCTAGCAATCACCATTCTGCTTTCTGCCTTTATGAATCTGACTACTCTAGGTGCCTTAATAAGTGGAATCATACAGTATTTGTCCTTCTGCGACTGGCTTATTTTGCTTTGCATAATGTCCTCAAGTTTTATCTACATTGTAACATGTCAACTTCCTTCCTCCTGAAGGCTGAATAATTCCACATCGTATGTATATATACCACGTTTTGTTTGTCCATTTGTCCATCGATGGACACTTACTTTGTTTCTACCTTTCGGCTCTTGTGAATGATGCTGTTGGGAACCCTGGCGTACGGGTATCCATTCAGGTTCCTGTTTGCGGAACATCTGGGACATCTACTGAGGAGCAGAATTGTTGAGCCATGTAGTAATTCTGGGTTCAACTTCTGAGTAACAACCCAACTGTTTCCACCTGCTTGTGTTTATTTTAAATTGCCATCCCTGAGTTAAATTTCCCACAATTATTATTTCATTAAAGAAATCATTTCAAGTGTCTCCTACATATATGCCAGATACCAGGGATACCTCAGGAAAGAGAACAGAAAAAATTCTCTGCCCTCTTGTACTTTGTGTTCTTCTCAGTAAGAGGCAGAGCATGTGTGCCTGTGCGCGTGGTCAGTGCTAGGATGAAAATAAAGAGAAGAGAAAGCAAGGTGAGGGGGATGTGGGTGTCCGAAGCAGAGGTGGGTTGCTGTTTTATATAAGGACGTGCTGGGAAGGCTTCTGTGTGACAGTAACATTTGAGCCAAGAACTAAAGAAAGCGAGAACATGAGCATATGGCTCCTAGAGGGAAGAGAGTTCTAGACAGCGGGAACAGCAGTAGGCGCAGAGGTACCGACAAGTGAAGGTGCTGGGTATTTCTGGAAATAGCGAGAAGACTGATGAGGTTGGATGGCCCCAGGTGGGGTCCAGGAAGTGAGCCCAGGCTGTGTGGGCCATGAGGCCTCTGGGAGGGCTTTGCCTTTTATTCTGACTGAGATGCAAAGCCATGGAAGGCTTTGGAGTAGAGACCCACAAAACTCCATCATGAAAGGGACTGTGGGATCTGAGTGATGCTGGATAGTGATGCTGAGTGAAGGTAGACCAGTCTTCCAACTGTGCATAACAGCTGTCTCAGCCATAAGGAATTTATTGCGTCCTGTGCTTGTTTGCCTTAGAGGGAAAGACGCAACAGATTAGGAAAAGGCTAAAACCAGCCTTGCTGCCCAGGTTTGGGCAGACCTGGTCATTCTGATTTAAAGTCTTGGAAAGAAAGAATCCTCCGGACTGTCCACAGAACTGAACCCTACCCAAGAAGAAGTATTCTCATTAATTTACTCCTTTACTCCCTCATCAAGTGGCTGCTAAGGGCTGACTATGTTGGGCCCCAGAGAGAAAGATGAAGACACAGAAGGCCCCTACACTTGCAGGGCTTTCTGTCCAGTTAGCAGGGAACAGAAGCACACAAAGATAACTTTATCCTGTCATCCCAAGAAGGACATTGTGTTGTGAGTGTTGTGATAGACCTGGGGAAGGGAGTTGATTCTAGATACGGTGACAGGGAGGTGGCATTTAAGCTGAAGTCTCTAGGTGAGAAGGAGTCAGGCAAAGAATTGGTTGTTCAGAGAGGACAGCAAGTGCAAAGGCCTGAGATGGGAAAGCTCTTGGTCATTTGGAAGAAGCAGCCAGGCAGCCAAGACAGGACTAGGGTGAGCCAAGGGGATAGTGATACAGGGGAGGTTGGGGTGGTGACTAGGAGGCAGATCATTGAAGGGCCTTCCCTTTACCAGTGTTTGCCTTTATTATGAGAACTCTCTTTGACTGCTTACTAAGTATTATGATGCTGCCTCTGTTTCTTCTTCTGTGAAGTGGGAATAATAATAGTTATTATCTTACATGGCTGAGGTGAAGGTTATGTGGGAAATATACCTAAAGCACTTAAAGTACCTGGTAGCGGTTAATTACCTCCTTCTCCTTGAAAGGCTCCTGTTGCATTTGTGACACGACTTTCCTGATCCATCTTTTGCAGGTGTCTTCGTGTTCTTTCTTCTTTTCCATAGTGCGTACCCCAAGGGCTTGTGCCTGACTCCTTTGCTTCTGCTGGGGGTGCTCTCTCAGGAGAAGCTTTTGCTACACTCAGCTGTCACTCCCCACAAAGATGACTGTCTATAGTCCCTACCTTCTTGAGCACCATGGCCCCATGTAGGCACTTCTGGATGTCTTTAGGATGCCCCTTGGGCACTTTTAAGCCACATTCACCAACTTCTTTCTGACACCTGCTTCTCTTCCCGTTTCTTCACTTGCTCTCATCATTTCCTGAGTTGTGCTGTGCCTTCCTTTACAATTCCAATCACGCCTGTCCCTTCTCTCCATTCCCACTTGGGAATGGCGGCAGTGACCTCCTACCCAGGTGATCCGGTCACCAGTCTCTGAACTCCCCTTTGCCTTTCTCCCTCTCCAGCCCTGCCACCCAGCCCTGCCACCCAGCCCTGCCACCCAGCCCTG